>NW_010174680.1:8539-13036 GCF_000695765.1 Mesitornis unicolor | reverse complement strand
ACTCTTTCCATCTCTTAGTAAGGTCCTCTGCAAGAAGCACTGCCTCATGAAAAAAGTTACATGTACAACAAGGCATTGACCAGCTTTCTAACATCTCTCCTCGCTAGCACATAGAGATATTGCTGTAAATAACTCCAACTTTTGCTTCCTTCAAGCCACAGCAAGTGTTCTTAGAGAAATTGGATCTTAAACAAACAACAGCACTAGCATCATGGCCAAGGTTTCTGCTTGCCTTTCCTGGAATTACCTTTTGTCTTGCTGCTATCAGGTAAAACTCAAGACAACGCAGATTAGGGGAGAGGTGGATGACATTCAGAAAGGTTTATTTGTCAGCACTGTGAAAATTTAGGATCAAATCAGGTGCTGTACAAAAAGGATTATCTGAGGCCACTGCATTTAACTCCCAGAATCAACATGCCAGCCTTGTGACGTAGAATCATAGAAAAATATACCTGGGGAAGTCTGCATAGCAATTCATTGATACCTAGGGCTGGATTAGTGGATTAATATTGCTCAATATACTTTTACTAACCCAGAAAAGGAAGTGAGTAGTTAAGTGACAACTGGATCATTGCTCATTCCCTTCTCAACTGTGTTCATGAATATATTAAATAACAGTGACCATAAATTAGCACTAGTTAGTTACACAATCATAGAGAATTGGGATGCAAAGTGACCTTGAGAGAGCCAAGAAGAGGTCAAGCCTATCCTTGTGATTATGGAGAGATGCTTGTCTAGCCTGTTCTTTGAGATTCCTATGCCAGAAATCTCATATCCGTAAGACTTCACTCCATTCAGATCCATTGCTACAGTGCACTCTCCTAACCTTCTGCCCCTCCAACTTAGAGAACAGCTTCTTTCTTGTATTTTATGCATTTAAAATTAAATTTAAGTTTTATGCACTTAAAAATTGGCACTGGGCCCCTTTCATTCGTCTCTGTGCAGTAGCAGTGGTTCGCTGTCTCTCACTTCAGTGCTGGACCCTAAGTTAACCTGCAAGAGCCAACCTCCTGAGAGATATCTGTAGGCAGCTCTAAAGCATACAGAAATTTGCTTTTCTTAGTCACCTCTTCCAGAACCTTTAAAAATACACCAAAGGACAATAGACCTCAGTCTGAAAAATCGCTGCTGTAGACTAAACAATCCTGTTCTTCTCAGTCCTTCTCCACGCATCATCTCTCCTCACACTCCTATCACTTCTGCTGCATTCCTCTTCAATCTCCCCGACTGGTACATATCTTTCCTGAAGGGCAGTGCTCAAAGTTCATCATATTACTGCTATGAAGGCATGGTCTACACCAACAGATTGTTGAAACTATTTCAAGTGTCCTACAAACAACGTTGTTGTTTATAGATCCCAGGGATGTTTAACTTTTTCTTTCTTTTTTGCAGCACCATGACGCTGTTGACTTATGGTCAGCTGATAATTACTATAACGACTCACAAAGTCTTTTCCCTGTATCTGCAGTGTACTTGACTGTTTGTCCGCCTCTCTCCTGTTTCTATGGAGGACTGTTCCTGCATCTGTACTGCAACCTGCGCCATTCTCCCCAAATTGCATTCCTTCTCTCCAGTCAAGAGCTAACAAAAACATATAAGCAAAGAGCTGATGGGGCTGGGCATGATGACTGTACAGTCATCTCTGTAACACTGGCAGATGGAACTCCATAATGTGAACTGCAAGAGGAAAAACATTTGAATTATTCAAAGCACTGCTTAGTTCAACTTAGAAAGTCTTGACCACTACAGTAGACAACTCATTGACAATCTCTGTTCCATCTGCATTTTTTAAAATTTATTTTTTATTAAATTTTAATTTTTAGTTTCTTTTTTAATTAAATCTCTGCTTCCGGAAATTTCTTCGGAAATTCTCCCAACACTTCCTGATTCTTTGCTGACAATCTACAAGACACAGTCCAAGTAGAGCATGTCTTGTAACGTCCTGTGCAAATGAGTGTGCAAGTGCAATGCTGGCACCATGCAGCTTTGGTTATCTCCAAGGAGCAAGGAATTTCAGGCAGGGATTCCCAGAAGCAAAAGCAAAAAGCACAGCTTTCCTAATGCCCAAGCCGCTATCCAACACAATCTGTCTCACTGCAAAGATCTCATCTCGATGCAACACTCTTTATTGCTTTACATTTCACCTGTGGAGGGTAGTGATCCAGCAGACTCACAGCAAGGTAGACCTTCAACATCTACCTGAAGGTCTACATCTTGGCTGCTGGCAGGTGAAAGGGATAAAACAAGTGATGGCATTTCTCAAGAACAGTGACCAGAAAACCCATCAGAGTAGTCCTGGCTTTTCATACGCACTTCGACGAAAGCTGAAATTCAATGCAAAACAATTCAATGCAGAAAAACAAAAAATTCAATGCAGCAAGAAACAAGAGGTTGAATGAAGAGGAAGCCTCAGGAAATTCTCTAGTTTTATCAGGAGAATTATGTCTGGAGACTTTTGACTGAATACCTTTATTCTGAAATGGCCCATAGACCAGAGTTGTGTGGAGTCTCATGTAGGGGGTCCTGTACAGACCATGGTCCTCTGTGAGACCAGGGCACTCCACCTCCTGCAGAAGTGATGGGGACAAGGCAGGCAGACCCATGAAGGAACTGGTATTGTCCACCTCCATTAAATTTCCCTCTTTGATTTCTCTTCATGATGAAGAATATTTTAACTGGCATCAATCATCTCAGCTAGCTCAAGTCACAGATTAAGATAGATAAAATGTCCATCAAACTGTCTGCATATCTTCTTTGCTCTGTATCAGGACCTCCTGATTCTGAATCTTCCTTACCAATTAGGCCTCAACTGGCTGACTAGTGAGTGGTCTTGCACTCAAAAGCCTTACAGCCTTCCTCACTGTAGTTTTTCATGCAAGACTTTGTTCACATGCCTGACAGTCCCATCAGCCTCCCAGCTCACACACAGCCAGGTGTCAGGTTCTCCTGCAACTGTTAAATACTCCTAATTCAAAGAAACTTGAAAGAATACAAAATCCCAAGTTACCCAACATGGACAGCTTCTGCAGCATGTGAGAGCATCGCAAGGGCCCTGGTGCTCAGTGAGGTGGATAGAGCAGTCCCAACTCACTGGCCTGTGCAAGCCATGCCACGCCAGCAAAGACCCAACTTCTCCTTTCACAGGAAGGGAGAAAGGCTAGAAAGGACTAATGAGAGTACCAGGGGGGCTCTGGGACATTGCAGCACCCCATTTGATGGTCCAACAGGACAACTCATGCATTGGCCATACAACAAGCCAGCAGTGCTTCTGAGCCAGGGCCTGTTTCATGAGAAGGCCCCATAGCTATTTTTCTTTCATTTGGCATCTGCAATGGCTGGGTTTCCAGCCCATTAGCTGTTCCATCGCAGGCTGGGTGTGGATGCTTCCACTCCTAGGGCACACATGAGGCCCCATTGATGGATTAACCACCTCAGTGGGCAGCATGAACGGCAGGCAAGATTTGTGCGCTCAGGCTGCAGCTGCCAAGAGAAATTGGATTCTAATCTCATGCCTCAGGGGTCATATTCTCAGCTCAAAGCCTGAATCACATCCTCACCTCACATTCCTGACCCACCTTCTAGCAAGACCCTGCCACTTTGGCAAGGAAATGAAGGCTAACTCTAAGGACATCACTGAGGCATCAAAGAGGAAAGCCGTGCCTGAGATTCCCACTATAACTGGTAGAAAGTGGGGGCAGCTGAGCAGCTTTTAGACCTGGCCTTCAGGAGGACAAACTCAAGTCCTGCCTTCTTTTTTTTTAAGGAGAATGGAGAGATCTTTTTGGAGATGGACATGGACTGACAGTCATTGAACCCACAGCTGCATGGGTTTGCTGTCCTGACCCTCTAACACTGCACCCTCCCAGGCAGTGAGCAGCTCAGAAACCACAAACCCATCCGTGCCTCTCCACTTAGCCTTCCCCCATATAACAGGAATGAGGTCTGGTCCTTGATTCAGCAAATGCCCTGCAAATAAATTACACAAGAACCTTCCAGTTACATAAAGCGCGTTGCATAATGCATTATATAAAACTCAGGTCACGGCCCAATCAGTCAGCACGCAGCTCTCTTACATCAATAAAAATTAATCCAAGGAGCAGCAAAGAAGGGAGAGAAAGAGGAGGATGCTCTCCTTCTCTTAAGGAGTGTGTGGCACATGGCAAACGTGCCCACAGAGTACACCTCCATCCCCAAGCCAGACCAAGAGGAGCAACTCCCATCCAAACTCCACCTTTTGGCTTCAAGCCCACCTGCAGGAGACCTGGATTGGGTTATGCATCCCACAGAAAACACACCTATGATCACTACCACCTTGCTGTCAACCTCATCTGGCTCTAATCAGCTGCCCAGAAGAAGGAGGTGTCCATCCACCACTGTAAGACACCTTGGAGAGGAGAAATGAGAAACTTCTCTTGAATACGTTGCTCAGAAGGGCTTGGTTCTCCTTTCTGACGCTTCCTGATTTTCCTTTCAGACACTTACTTTCTGATTTATTTC
>NW_010174680.1:0-8508 GCF_000695765.1 Mesitornis unicolor | reverse complement strand
AGGAAGTAGCTGTGGGGAATGTTTGAATATGAAGTATATAATAGAGCAAGTTTCACACCAGAAGGTGGAAACCCAAACAAAGTGCAAATGCTGCGCCGAGTCTGGTGCCAGAGGTGCCCTCAAGACATACAGCAGAAGCCAAAGGTTCCATTTCTGTGCCTCAATATTCAGATGTTTCCAGGAAAAGGATCTGGGATTCACAGATTTTAAAGCCCAAGGACCCCATTAAATTAGACCCAGCATTTTCAATCAACCTACCATAGGAATTGCAGGTGGGATCTGCTCCTTCTCTTGAAATCCTTCCTCTTGGAGGTCCCTGAAGCTACCTGTAGTTTTAGCACAACTCATTCAATCAGCTTCAACAGGTCTTGGTCAGGACTTTGAGTCTGCAAGCACTTCAGGGCAGGAAATGTCTACAAAAAATTCCACCATGTCTTGCAAGATCAAATCAAATCAGCAGGGATCTCAGTGAAACTAATTTGTTACTGCTGCTGGTTTTAGTGATAAAATAAAAATATACGGAAGATAATATACTGAAAATAAACGGTGAGGTTTCAGTCATGTTTTGAAGTACCATGGAAAGGCCCAGAAGCAGAGATACTGGGAACTGCTTGGTCCACTGGGTTAGATCTGCAGAGGAGAAGTTCATTGTACCAGTGGGGAGACTGAAAGGTATATGGAGAGGGGAAAAGCCCTCTCTGACAGTTGGTTTGGCTGCCGGGATGGGCATTTAAATTGAAATAGTATGAAAATTGAGATGGGGACGTAGGAGACAGCACAGAAGTCCTCATGGGATGCTTCTGAGCCTTGGAGCAGATGGCTCCTAATAGCTCTTCCCAGGAGAATGACCGTAAGAAGATCCAAGAGAAGCTGGAATTTTGTGCACCGGCACATTTCCCTTTGGTTACAGAAGCACCAGAAGTCAACCTGGCAACACAGAGGTAGAACAAATGGATGACACCCAGATGGAGAGGTTTGATAACTCTCTGGCACTTCCTAACACAGCTAGCAGCAGATTTAGGGTGAAAAAAACCAAACCAACCAAACATCCAGAAACCTTGCCCTGCATAATAAAACCAAAAGGGAAATTGTGAGAGGTGGTAAGGGAGCCAGAGCACTATTCACTGTAATAAGCCCTGCCCTGGGAGGGTGTTCCCACCATGTCTTCTGGAGAAATGAGTGAGTCAAGGAGAAGTTACCACAGGCACAATGGGATATGCAGGTGTGCACAGGCAGAGCAAGGAGATGATCTTCCTCCTTAGGTGATGGGAATGGCAAGAATAACACAGAAGACATTTTTAGAGCTAAGGTCTTCATATGTCAGGTCAAAGAAGTCCTCACAAGTGAAGGCACCATAAACAGATCAACGTGCCAAAGCCTGGCTGTGTCATCAGGAGAAATTCATACACTTGGAGCCTGCCTGAACTCAGTGGCTACTGCAATAGCAACTGGGTTTGGGCTGTGGGGGAGAAGCAAGGAGGTTGCTCCTAGCTAACCCCATCCACCCATCCTCCTTTTCTTCCAAACACAACATTATCTAAGGGTTATTCAGTACACAAAGGCCTTTCTGTGCCAAGGTTGGTTCACTGACTCACTAGATGGAAAGCAAACCTGTGCCACAGGGGAGATGGTATGTGTCACGAAAGAGCGAGAGGACTCTTGCTCAAGACAACGGGTTCCCGACGATGACTGGCCCCACACCTGGCAGAAAGCTGCAGGCTTTTAAACCCCAAGTAAAATTCCCTGGGCAGGCACGAGATGCCGACTCATGGGGCGCTTGGGCTGGCTTTGCCTCCTGCTCATCCAGTTGGGAAACTGGTTCTGCAGTGTGACTATGGAAACTTGGCCCCAGTGGTCCTTGCCCCATATCCTGCCTTTGTGTGAAACAGCACTGAACAGGCACATCCAACAACACTTTCCCTAAAAGACTGATGTGTCACCTGCAGCTCTGTCTCACACAAATGATGCTTTCAGGAGATCCCTGCCCATCACCAATGCAAACGATCTTTGCACTGCGACCTCTGTGAGAGGAGATACTCACAGCATCATGTTGTTCTTATTAAGATCAGGCTTTGGGGCTCAAACTAACACAAAACTCTCATCAAAGTCAAACAAAAGGCAATGAAATCCATCAAAATGGTCTCATAGTTGGTCCTGGCAAGCCTCAGTGACAGTCAGGTAATACAGAATCCCACTTGACAAGCAGCTTGATACCTCACAGGGTTTTTTGTCATTGTGGTAGCAGCACAGGATTGTTCAGATGCACAGGAGAGGTGAGAGCCTCCAGCTGCAATAGACCCCTCTGTGGCCACAGCAGAGGCAATGCAGACCAGCACCAGCCTTCCTGCACCAGGGGTTTCCTAGGCCAGGGACTTGATGCCAATGGATCTGCTTTGCACCAGAGATGAGGCTCAGAGGAAATCACTGCAGGCTCTCATGGTCTAAACCATCCACCAAAGCCAAGAAATGAAAATTACTGATAGCACATTCTTGGCCAAGGTGGGACTATGTTGGTGCAACACAGGCAGTGGACAAGAAGGGTTCCTGGCAAGGAACTGGTTCGTCAGTCCATTTCCCAAGGCTTTGTAAAGCCTCAGATATAACGCAGAGGAGTCAGTGTTGACCTCCTTCACCCAGTGGTCTTCACCTGGTGATCAGGGGTATCCATACTCAAATCCCTTCTTTCCTGGAAGAATTCAGACTCAAAACTGAAGAGATAAGCTCCTGTGCTAACAGCCACCTTGAGTGTCAGATGGTCACGGGTGAGATTTACACATCTCTCCTTTGAAAATCTTTCCCACTTCATGTGAAATAACCCAAAAGAAAAAGTGCAGGTCACTTCAATTGGAAAGGGCATGGCAGAGGCTTTTAAAAGGGCACTTTTAGCAGGAGGCTAAAAGTGAGAGCCCTTCTCCTCAGTACCCTCTTAAGTTCATTTGAGCTTTCATAAGAGACTCGGGTTCAGCTCTCCACAGGTAGGGAGGGAGCTGGACCTGGCTCTCCTGCAGCCACAGGATGGGATAGAGAGGTTAAAAAGTAAAAATTGGGGAAGGGGAATGGGAAGGGGAAGGGGAAGGATCAGAACAAGACTAGGTACCCTCCCTTTCGTGGAATTAACAAGGATGGAAATGGTGGTTATTTGGCTTAAACACCTCCATTCTCAGACTGGAGCATTTTGGGAGTTCCCCTGCTGTGCACTGTATAGAGGCCAGGGCAGTTAATACCGTGTTTCCAAGGTGGGAAAGGCCACTGGGGTTAGAGATGTCCCTGTCCCCTTCCCCAGCCATCCCTGAGCCATGGGCTCCTCATGCCTCAGTTGAAAATTGCCATGATGGAGCCACTGTGCCTCTGGGTTTGCAGAGGGTCCTGGGGCAGAAGACCACAAGATGCAGGTGCAGCATCACTCAAGTTACGTCTCTGGAGGTGTTCAAGGCCAGGCTGGATGAGGCTTTGAGCTATCTGGTCTAGAGGGAGGTGTCCCTGCCCATAGCAGGAGAGTTGGACTGGATGAGCATTAAGGTCTCTTCCAGCTCTAACAAGCCTGTGATTCTATTACAGCTTCATGCAGAAATGACCTGGCAGCTGCTGCAGGGACAATAAGGTGGCAAGTGTTATATGTGTATATGTTGGGAGGCAGGTAGCAATGACATTCACTGTTGACTTAATTATACAATATATCATTGTGACATTAACTTCCTGCCACAATTAAACATTTTCCAGCATTTTTCTGTCATATTTATTAGTTACTACAAACACTAAGCCATTGTCCAGGCTCTGATCTACATGCACAATGTCAGGCACAGTGCAAAACTGTGATGGAAATGGTCCACACCATGTGAAGGGAGGGAGTCCAGGGGATTTGTGCCAGGCAAGAGCTTGGCTGCCGGTCCAACACAGCTGACAGACCTCTGGTTTTAGTGCCACTCCTCCTGCTCAGAAACCATGTCCTGTAGATGGCACATTGCCTGGCAGATGCTCTTTGTCAAAAAGGCTGCGTGTCTGGTTTCGGTCAGAGCAAAAGCAGTAGGGTTCACCATAGAGCCCAGGAGTGCTGCTGAGACAAGCTGGTAATGCCCTGCATCTGGCTCAAGACAGGCAAGGAAGGCTTTTTCTGCACCACATCTCTTGTTGCTTTCCATGCGAGAAACATCAGCATGGCATCAAGGTTGTCAGGCAGTTGAACAAGTAGGTCTCCTCCTTGTAATCTTTTTCAGCATTTTACCTTTTTGATCTATTGCTCATCTGCTGCTGGAGCTTTGAGGCACAACTTGCTGCCCAGCCATCTCCTTATCTTCCTCTCTGCAGCCTCTTTGACCAAGGCTAATGAAGTGTTACAAGGCAAGGAAAGCTGACATCTTCTCAGAGTCATCAGGCATGGGCAGAATGGAGAGGTTGTGGATGTGACATGGGAGTCCTTACCTCCCCTTCCTCACCCTCTGCACCTTCAGCTGCTGCTGTGCACTCTCCCATCTCTGCATGTGGAGGCTCCTTCTCACACTGAGACCAACAACAAGAGCAGGAAATAAATAAAGAAGGAAAATTGAGAAGGATCAGCTCATCAGGCCAAGTGCGAACCCTACCCAGTCATCCAGGGAGCATCTTGTAGTGTGCAAACAGGAACTGATAGAGATCCTCTTCCAAAGGCTGAGCCTACTCATGACTGGCAGATTCTCTTGGCCAAAACCGCCTCCTGCATACCTGGGTGTGAGCACTGCTATCTACCGCTGCATTGCGCACAGCCCAGAACTCTCATGGGCCATGGGCAATTCTCGAATTAGAGGGAATAGCATCATCAACAGAGGCAGATCTACTGTCCTTGTTAGTCCAGCACGTTAGAGAGCATTTCAGGATGAAAGCGTGGGAAGGAATATGCATTTTTATCTCACCACATTCTTGCATATGAAGGAGAAGAGCTGTGACCACTGCTGCCCAGCAGAGCAAGCCCAGCAGCAGGACCAGCCTGGGGATCCCCTGCTACAGCCGACCGAAACGTCAGCTCTTGTTCCCACACCACAAGAGGTCTCAGTGCCTGGTAATGACAGCTACAATGGTGGAAAAACAGCCTCATTAAGGAGGAAGGGCTACTCACCTACTCTTTTTTTACACCCTGGGGACACTGAGCCATGGGAAGCCACCTGAAGCTTCTTATAAGAAGTGCTGCAATAAGGAAGATTCCCAGCAAAGGAGGTGATCTCACCTTCACTGCACAGGGCATTGCTGAAGAAAGGGACATCTTAGGATCGCTCAAGGGGGGGTTATGAGGCAAGACAGCAGCAGGATGAAGCAACGACATGGGCAGCACAAGGCATGAGCAGGAAAACCTGCTCTCAGGTCAGATTCCTTAGTCCAGGTCAGGACACCAGCTACGTCCCATTCCTGGCATTACTGCTGCTGACCTCTATGGAGCAAGCACCAACATCCAGAGATCTGAAAGGCAGATGGACCATGACCATCAAGACTGACCACCAGCATCATCCAGGCCAAAGAGCTCCACATCCAGCAATTTCCACTCCGAGCCTGTCCATCCTGCTTGGTGAAGAGGGTCTATGCTTGCAGAATGACACCAGATCTTGGTTGAAAGGCTGTGCCACTCAGTGGGGTGCTGGGCAGGGATGCCCATGGCTCTGCTTGATGAAGGATGGTTGTAGGAAGCAGTTAGAAGCCAGCAGAGGCAAAGCAGCCACCGAACAGGGGGTACAGCACCCAGTATCCAGTCCTGCTTGTCCAGTACGTGCTGGAGTACCTCCTCTCAGCCTCCCCTGCCCCCAGCACTGTCCCCAGCACAAAGGAGGTGCTCAGGGCAGGGGAAGAGCAGAGGAGCAGCAGGATGGTATGACTGTGCTCAGCTTGCTTAAATCCAGCCTGGATGAATCAAACCGAGGGTGGAGAACAGGCTTGGCCTTTAAAGTGTAAAGCAATTATTTATTGGCCAACACACACACACACAAGAAAGAGAGCTAGGGCTTCGTGAGCTCCTCAGCTAGGCGTTAGTGTGCTCAACACCTCAAAAAGGCACCCAAAGGGCCTTTGCTGGCTAGGGACTATCTGTTGGTCTTCACAGCTCCTAGTGATGGCCCCACCATTGTACCCAACAAACCCTCTGGCTCCCTGCAGTTTTTTCCTTTATGAATTTGCACCTTTCCTTGCTGCTGCCATCTTGACCATCCCACCCCTGTCTGCAGCCTCACCTTCCCCAGCACACAGCCAGAGTATGGCAGGGCCAGAGCTGGGACTTCAGCCTCAGTGACCTGAGCCCTGGGAGCAGGGGATCAGTCACAGATGGGGTTACAGAGAGTTGAGGTGAAGGCAAAGATCAGATGGGGCCTCTCCATGCTTGAGCTGTTCCACTTCGCAAAGAAAAAATAAATAAATGAGACCCATGAAACAGAGAGCAGGTAAAAAGAAAGCACAGCTCCACCATGAGTCACCTCTGCTTTAAGACAGGAAGGTCAAGTTGATGTTTCCCACACCCTGAATACAGGGGAGTCTGGCATGGCCACTTCATGCCAGGTGAGCATCTCCCACAGAGATACGCAGCTCTTGGTGACTGCACGAGCCTAAGTTCAGGCCAAGAGGATCAAACACCATGGAACAGCTGATAAGTGAACCCCAAACACGACTTGTGTGACATTCAGCAATGTCCCTTTGAAGTCTCAGGTTAGTGGGGTCAGGCCAAACCTGCCTGCAGAGCCAGGACCCAACCTGTGCATAGAGATCACAGGCAGCATACGGAGACCACTCCTGGGACATGTTACTGCTGAAATCTCAGGTGGATTACAGTTGGATACAGGAGCTTTTCACACTGCTGCCGCACTCCCACTGGAAAGACTAAATCCAAACCCACCTTTGGAGCAGCCCATGTCCTTTGCACTGCTGCAGAGAGAGCAGCAGGAGAAGTTTCCATCTGCTCCATCCTTCCCAGCCTTTCCCCCTGTGACCCAGGAGATGTGACAGGGTGCAGAAGCAGCATTCAGGATGACAACATTTGTGGGACCCACAGTCCCACCCCAGGACTTGACAGTGCTCACTCAGCCCCCCTAGAAGGTCAGTAGGAAGGTAGATGCTGACCTTCAGCCCTCCCAGCTGCTTCAATAGTCCAGTGGACATACAGGCCCAAGGCATGATCTGGATGGACGCAACTCATGCAGTGGGTTCTCCTCTCCAGGCTTTGCAGACCTTTTTGGGGTTAGCACTGGTTCAGGCTGTCCTAGCAGGCAGTACAAGGGTAACCTGAAGCCTAAGAGTTTAACTGGAGATGAGATGTACAATACAGAAGGCAGCATGGAGATGGTCTGGGTAAAGCAGAGGGCAGTGCAAGCTCTATTTCTTCTCTCATTGCTACACCTATGTCTACCACCCACATCCGACACCAGGTACTTTTGTTTGTCATGCAGACAGCCTAAATCCATGTCTTCTTGCTAACTCAGTGTGGGTAATCCCCAAACAGACCCCAGCTCCCCTGGCACCAGTGTGTTGCAACATTGCTGCTGTCCTGGCTGCACTCCTCATTGTAGCTGCTCAAAACCCAGCTATTTAGGGACAAGAAAAGCTTTCTCCTCTTGGGAGCCCCAAATGGCTGCTCTAACAATGAACTCACCTTTGCTGTCTCCCAGTGGAGGATGCTGATGTTTTTTCTAGGAGATCAACACCTTTCCAAGGGCTGCAGTACATGTCCTGGCACGTCCAAGGTCTGCCTCGGCTCACATCGGGACCTGTTTACCCCAGGGGTACCAGTTCAAGCTGTAAATCCCAGCCCAGGCGAGGCCTGCCAGTTCACATGGCTCAGCCAAAATTCCTGAAGAAAAACTAATACTAATAAATAAAGGTCTGCGGGAAGTGCTGGCATAAGCTAGAAGGAGGTGGCTGAGGTTTGCACAGAAACCTACCAACAGTGTTGTGGTTTCAGATGAAACTCAAGACGCATGAGTCCTTCAGCTGAGTTTCGCCGCTGGGTTTCTGTGTCACCCTCAGCAGCAGGAGACAGCCATGGCTGTAGGACACAGCTGAGGCAGTGATGGGAGATCAGGATAATGGCTGGGATCATGGCCAGACCCCTGGCCTCTCCAAGGCTGGAGCAGTCAGGCTGGTTCAGGAGGCAGAGGGGAGCTGGTCCACCCCATACCTGCAATGACGGGATGCCCTGGCAGCCTCAGGTCCCAGATTTGGGCTTGCTCCCCACAAAGTGGCAGGGAGGCAGCCCAGCCCTCTCCAGCCTGCAGCAGAGGTGCACAGGGGTGGCAGCTGGCTCTCAGGCTGCAAAAACCCCTGGGCCCTGGGAGCAGGGGATGTGCCATAGATGGGGTTACAGAGGGGAACTCATGCACCGCACCATCACCAGCCTGACCTGGCCCCTTGGACACCTCCATGCCAACAACCCTCTCCATCCCTGCTGGCAGCACTGACACCGAGAGCTACAAGCCCAAAGAAGCACCCAGCTCACAGAATCACAGAATGGTCAAGGTTGGAAGGAACCTCTGAAGATCCTCCAGTCCAACTCCCCTGCCAGAG
>NW_010174679.1:0-835 GCF_000695765.1 Mesitornis unicolor | reverse complement strand
AACCCATGCTATGCCAGGCCAGGCCCATACAATAGGCACCTACTGGAAGGTCACTGTAAGGTCCGCTGGAGCCTTCGCTTCTCCAGGCTGAACAACCCCAACTCTCTCAGACTTTCTTTGTAGGAGAGGTGCTCCAGCCCTTTGATCATCTTTGTAGCCCTCCTCTGCATACACTCCAGCACTTCAATGTCCTTTTTGTGCTGGGGACTCCAAAGTTGGACACAATACTCCAGGTGAGATCTCACGAGAGAAGAGTAGAAAGGCAGAATCACCTCTCTCGATCTGCTGGCCACACTTCTTTTGATGCAGTCCAGGATGCAGTCGGCCTTCTGGACTGCAGATGCACATTGGTGGCTCATGTCTAGCTTCTCATCCACCAGTACCCCCAAGTCCTTTTCCTCAGGGCTACTTTCCAGCACAGCATCTCCCAGCCTGTATTGGTAATGAGGATTGTTCTGACCCAGATGCAGGACCTTGCACTTGGCCTTGTTGTACCTCATGAGGTTCACCTGGCTCCACTTCTCCAACTTGTCCAGGTCCCTCTGGATGGCATCCTGTCCCTCTGGCACATTAACTTCACCACCCAGTTTGGTATTGTCAGTGAACTTGCTGAGGGTGCACTCAATCCCACTGTAAATATCATTAATGAAGAGATTAAACAGTACTGGTCCCAGTACAGACCCTTGAGGGACACCACTAGTCACTGTCTTCCATATGGATGTTGAGCTGTTGACCAATACTCTCTGGTTGTGACCATCCAGCCATCTCTTTATCCACTGAACAGTACACTCGTCAAACCCGTAACTCTCCAACTTAGAGAGAAGAATGTTGTGGG
>NW_010174678.1:0-4528 GCF_000695765.1 Mesitornis unicolor | reverse complement strand
TCAGCAGTGGGCCTACATTGCCTCTAGCATTTTTCCCTCTTTTCCTTACAATTTATTATTATTAATATTTTTTTAATTATTAAACTCTTTTAATCTCAAACCATGAGTTTTCTCACTTATACCCTTCTGATTCTCTCCCCCATTCCACGATGGGGTGGGGAGTTAGTGAGCAGTTGTGTGGTGCTTAGTTGCTGGCTGGGATTAAACCATGACAGCAAGCAATTTACAAGCACCAGGCTAACAGCATGGTCTTTTTTCCTAAGTGTACCACATGTTTGTCTACTTCAATATGTTCTAGCTGCCACAGTGATTATATGATATGTCAAGATTGGCAGGTACAGTTAAATGTCAATACCCCTCAGGCCTATCTTTCAGAAGTTCATATTCTTGATGAATGGCTCCTAATCATCTTTCCGCTGCTGGATGAATATGACTTGACAGATAGGGACCTATCACATTTCTGAGAACTACACCTGTCGATAAGAAAGTAGTGCATGAATAATGACATACTTGAATGAGCACAGATGGATTCAGTTGTGACTGCACAAGAATGAGCTCAAATGATACACCCTATGCTTTAAAAAAATTAAAAGTGGAGGCCTAAAACAGCCCAGGAAGAGGCTGGAATGAAACATGTGGAGAGAAATTAGGAGATTAATAGACATTAGTCACTATGTACATTTATTTCAAAGGGACTAGGATGACTGCACAGGCAGGGCAAGAGGGAAAAGCCTGGTAGGGTAGAAATGATGGCAAGAAGGCTGGATGTCATGTATCAAAAACTTCTAAATCTCATTCACCATGACTAACAGATAGTTTGAGGTAAAAAATTCAAAATAAACAAAAAAGATCCAAAGTACAACAACAAAATTCACAGGACAGCGCAGTCTGTACCAATCAACAGCCTCCCTCCAGGCCTACCCACAAGTCAGCTTTCCCCATGAGGACGATGACTCAAGGATAGTGTCCATTCAGACAGAATGGGTGGTGCTGCTCTGTCAAAAAGTAAGGACACCTCCTTTGCCAGGCCAGCCCATAAGAGGCACAGCTTCTTTTCCAGGTATCCCAAAAGTGTTTTGGGGGCATTAGGCAGAGCACACTGTGAGTATTGAATGAACTTGTTTACTTTTATGTCCAAACATTCAAGCTATTCTAAGGCAGAGCCCAGGACAGATAGGCCGCATCAATCTTTTGCTTACCAAGAGACCTCTGAACAGCATAGATAAAAGATACTAGAGAGCTGCCTAACAGCTTCTCCAGACTGGCAACTGTCTGGCAGCCACGAGGTTGCCAGCCAGAAGAATTCTTGTAAGATTTTTTCCCCTCTGCTTTCTTTTATTTTTGAGGAAAGAAGAAAGGTGTGGTTTAATGCTGAAACAATCTGAAGATTGCTCTCAAGTATTAAGCAGATGGGAATTTTTTTTCACATCTACTCTATCTCCTTTAGCTTCCTCTTGCTCTCTATCCTATTACTCTCTTCCTCTCCTTCAGGCTTTCCTCTAACCTTTCACTATCTTCTGCCTCTCCTTTCCCATTACAAATGTTCTCAGTATTTTGCATCTTAAAAAACCCTCTGCCTCCTCAGCCCAGAACTATCATGTGTCTTTCCACAATTTTCATCTTGGACTCATCAAACATAGTGCTTTCACTAGCTGGAGGTCTCATTCTCCAGTTTGGGTTCCAGACTCTGAAATACAGATCTCACCTCAAAGTTTATCAAGATCTGTTTTTGAATAAAACTCAGAATTCAGATTCCATCATCATTCTCCTTCACCTACTCTTCTGACTGCACTCCTGAAATCTTGGCATGTCTTGTTTTCTGTGTCTGCTTCCATGGAGCTTCTCCATTCACAGTGCTCTCTCCTTCCTCCTTATCTTTCAGAAATCTCACACACCAACTTCACTGATATGTAAAATCCTCTGGCTGAGAATACCCCTCCTGTTTATTACCCCCAAATAAATTTCTCTTGTCACACTGAAAAATACAGTTCAGGAGAAGCTGAAAATAACTGTAAATTCAAATTGAATGCCAACACAAAAGAACGGCAAGGCAAATTTGGTTGGCATCAATTTGAAAAGTCTCTATCTGAAATAAAGAATTCTTTATTGAAAGTTACTTTGTTACTTTTATATTATGCCAAAATAACAGTAAATCAAAGCAATCAGAAGGGATTTCACCACCACTGCTTATTCTTTGATTAACCACAAACAGCTAATATTTTTAAATTATATTAGCATTCTTCACACTAAGAACAAAATTACACTGGCTTTTGATTAATCAAAACAAATAAGTTGCTGTACTGTTTACTGGACTGAGTCACAGTTTCTTTGGAAGCTGTTCCCAAATATACACTTAGGAATATAAAATCGCAGTTGCCTTGTTTTCATAATAATTTGTATTTACTCTAAGAATGACCACCACAGTTTTCTCTCTAATAGAGATGAACACATTTCCATGCCATATACCCAGGCAAATGTAAATTTCTGTAGAGTACCATTTTAATCTGGATTTTCTTTTTTTTTTTTAAACTTCTTTTTTTTTCTTCTTCTTTTAAGAAAAGAAGAGGGAGTATGGTACAAAGTAGAGTCAGTGAAGTGTGGTAGGTAGAAACAAGAGAGTAGGAACCCAAGAACATTTCACATACTTGTGACAGATGTAGACACTCAGAAATCCTGACTCGCATACATACACATCATGGCCATATGATATGATATGCTCAAATAGTACAAATATCACAGGAAGAATCAGGGTAGAGTTAAAGATTAGGAAGGTCTTATAACTGGCAAGAGACACTAACCCAAACACCACTCACTTCAGCTGCAGGAATAGCGATTTTGACATTACTCCTATAAGCTTCCCTCATTTTCAGATAGGGAAAACAATGTAGTAGGGCTATATGTTGAGCCAGCAACACAGTCATTTACCAATTAAATTCTTCCCTTTTTTAGCTCAGAACACATTAATCAAGAACTAATTATCTTCTAGTGCCACTTTGTTAAACACCTCAGGAAGAAACAAACCCTGAGAGGCAGTGTGAACCCCCCAAAACCACTGTATGGCAAGTGCAGAATATCTACAAGAGCAACAGGGCTTCCAGTGAAGAGCCTGCACCTTAGTCTCATGGATAACAACAAATGAAACTTCTGAAGACATAAAATGCAAAGTTTGAAAACAGAGGGTATTAAGATTTCATTTTTAAATTAACACTTATATCCCTCTACAAGCAAAAATTGTTGCTTGAAGTGTTTAGTGTGACATTTTCCCCTCATGATTCTTGTGTTTATACACGCTCTGGGTTTCTGTTCTGCCCACCAACAGTGGTAAGTATGTGTACTTACACAAGGATAGAGAATACATTAGTTGAGGTATGATGGAGTTGGATTCTACTTTTTAAAGGTAAAAAAGGAGAAATGTCCTTTCCACAGTACAGAAAAGAAGAGCACATATAAAATGCTCCTCTCACTTCCAGCACTGACTAGCTAATTTTAGATTTACATTATGTTTCTGCATTCACATTAGTTTAAGCAATCATATAACTGTACTGAACTTTCTGTGAGGTTGAAATAACCAATTATCCTATTGTTGAAAGAATTACCCACTATCACATTATCTAGAAAGTGGCATTTGTTTTTCTGGTTATTAAAAAAGTGGAAGGCTGAATCTACAGGCCACAGTAGCTTAAGATAAAGCAAAGGTCTTAATTTTCATTAGTTTAAGATCAACAGGATCAGGCCATAAAGTGTGCAAATTGAGTTGTTGTTTTTCTTGTTCTTATATGTCATGTTTATTGTGACTAAGATTATGGAGCCACTATCTCCTAAAAATAAGAGTATATAATATTAAAGAGGAGAATGTCCCAAAATTGTTATGCATTATACAAATTAGGTGCATCTCTGAAGAGTCTGACAAATAATAAAGAAACGTTTTTAGGGTTCTGGAAACAAAGGTTTCATGTCCACATAAATATCAGTGGTTTTCTAGAGCAACACTTGCAATTCTTAGGCTTGCTATTTCTAGCCCAAATCTTGAAGAACCTCCTGCTGTTTATCACCTACCTGGACCTGTGCAAAGTGTTCGACGCTGTCCTGCATGACATCCTGGTCACTAAATCAGAAAAACATGGATGTGATGGACGGATCACTTGCAGGATAAGGAATGGGCTGGATGGTCACACTCAGAGAACTGTGGTCAACAGATCAATGTCCAAACAGAAACCAGAGATGAGTGGTATTCCTCAGAAATCGGTACTGGGACTGGTAGTGTTTAACAACTTTGTCGGGGACATGGACAGTGCGATCGAGTGCACCCTCAGCAAGTTTGTGGATGACACCAAGCTGAGTGGTGTGGGTGACATGCTGGAAGGAAGGGATGCCATTCAGAGGGACCTGGACAGGCTGGAGAGGTGGGCCCATGCCAACCTCATGAAGTTCAACAAGGTCAAGTGCAAGGTCCTTCACCTGGGTCAGGGCAATCCCAAGCACAAATAAAGCCTGGGTGGAGAATGGCTTGAAAGCAGTCCTGAGGAGA
>NW_010174677.1:0-1893 GCF_000695765.1 Mesitornis unicolor | reverse complement strand
CATACAAAGAATACAGATAACTGCAGTACCTACTGAGTCAAAATCGGGAAAAGGGAAAACTCATTCCCTAATGATACTAAAAACAAAAGAAGATCCAGAATTGATACCAATTTGGCAAATATTGACTCGATTAGAAACAAAAACACGAATCAATGTTATCAAAAAGAAAATGGGGGATTGTGAGATGTGTCAGTCTGATTCGTGTTAAAATAATGTGAAGAAAATGGGGAAGATGCGACCTCTGGGGCTATTTTGGCTGTCCTTGTATGGAGAACAGATTGAGAACAAGTAGAATGGAGTATATAGTTGTGTAAAACCCATAAGACGCCATAAAGAAAAAACACTCCCTCAGAAGCGAGATAATACCGGTCCTGTGGTTTGAGCAAGAGCCAAGAAATAACTAAGTCTACGCAAGAAGAAAAAATTAACAAAGGTTACCAAGAGAACATCCTCTGCGACCCCTCTCACGACCACCAGCAAGGGACACTGCTCAAGCACGGATGGGAGGAGAGCTAATTATAATATGAAGCGGGGATAGGTCATGTATATGTATAAGCGTATTGCGAAATCCCATGAATATGTATTAGTTAAAAAATATAAACCCCAGAAGAGACCTGTACGTTGTACGGATTGAGGGATCAGAGCAGGATTAGGACATTCTGTCCCCACGCACCCAGCGCTGTTTGCTTGCCTTTACTTCACTCAGTTTATTAACTGTAAACTTTAATTGAAATCGTTTGAGCCTAAATCATTTATCACATCTGGGTCCCTTGGAACCAAAAATTAACCCTCCAGTTTACCTTTATCTTACTTTTAGGCAACTGAATGGTGGTTTGATTTGGACTCAGGGCATATTGTTTATTGGGGGATTTCAAGGCTCAGCTCAGATTTTGGTTCTTTGAATGATGCAACGCTGTCCTGTATAGTTTTGGGCTTACCAGACAACTCAGGGCTGAGCTATCTACAGAGCTCCCCATGAGTTGTCTCTGCAGAGGCAGGGCCTCAATGCAATCCAAGGCTGAGTTGCTCCTGCAACCCCCCATGAGTTGCCTGGTACGCTAGACATTGCTGAAATCTGTTTAAACTATATGCTGGACAATCCTTACAGTTTGCTATGGAGCCTGGTGAGGAAGAACCATGTTGTAGTGACATATCTCAGGGAAAGTGTGACTCCAGGTATAGTATATATATGTATAATGCATATTATATATGTGTAATCCCAGCAAAGACTGTGAATCCAGATGACCCTTTAAAAAGAGTAGCTTGATAACTGCTGTGTTTATGCTGTTCCTCATGTCATCGACAATTGGAATGAGAATAACTTATTGACACCAATGTGATGCAGATAAGCAGACACTTCTTTATTATGGCTGGCTGTGAAGAGAAATAGTTTCACCAACATAGCACACCTTGCTTGGTGTGTTCACTCAGTATAAAGGATACATACATACATAAACAATAGACTCTTATGTATATGCATACAATTCCCATAACTAATTAAAATAACTCCTCCTACTTCTTCTCATTTGCAATATTTGCAGAAATTGGGTCAATTGCTTTGTAGCCCCTCCACAGACCCCAGACTCAAAGACCCTCCAATGACCTTGTATTGCGAAAAAAGGGGAAATAAATCCGGTCTTCTGAGGCCGGCACCGAATATGCGACAGACGCAAGTCGAGGAACAAATAGTAATTGTTTATTTACAGCAACATTTACAGGTTCTTTTGGATTGCCGGTGATAAATTGAAAAGCTACAGGTACACTAAAGGTTGTATAACTAATATAATAGCAACAACGCACTATGAAACACAAACACTAACAACAACAGCAACTTGCCCGCAGTAAGCCCGGCCGCTTGGCAGATAAACAAGCCCGTCAAACAGAAATACAGTG
>NW_010174676.1:0-4862 GCF_000695765.1 Mesitornis unicolor | reverse complement strand
ACGCTCTGGGATTCTGTGATTCTGTGAAACCGAAACAAAAACTGAAAACCACAATTCAAGCTCTATTCTTAATAACATTGATGGTAAACAATGTTCTTCCTTCCACAAAATGAGTTATTCTTTTTCTTTAATAAGTCTGCTCCCAGAAGGACTTCAGATATTTGCATTCAGTACTATGTTTCCTTAGACCAGTTTTCAGATATCCTCATTTCTGTCAGAAATGCCTGGGAAATCATTTGCAAATATGATGGGAAGGATTTTTAAGGAACAATGTGAAACTAACACATGCATTCAAACTCACAGCTCCCATTCATATAATTTATTGTTTATCAAAAAAATGTGTCTCTTATGAAGACACTGGTATTTCTTTATAGAGCAGTGATGCATGAGAATTCTTTTTAACCAAGCACTTCTTTGTGTTCACTTCCTACGATAGCACTAGAACAGTGTTGAATAGTATCCATGTGGATAACTTGGTCCCGATGTCAGTTCTTTGGCTTTATCAGATTGCATGAAATTTATATGTCCTTCTTTGGAAACAGACTCTAAAGATGAGAGCCTCTCTTAGTACACAACAGAAACGTTTCAGTACAGAACGTTTCAGTTCTGTACTGAAAGCCACACAGCTAGGCTTTTGCACCTTATTTGCAAAGTATTGCTCAATAAATGTTTCCATTTCCAGCCAAAGATTAGATTTCAATACCAGTAAAGTTGAAAATTAATTTCTGTTAATATGAGTGACTTCCTTCATTCCAGTGTAAATTGAAAAGTATCTATATACATACAATGGAGGAATCTTTGATAATACTGTGGAGGAAGTATGATAGACATCTTTTCCTGGACAAATATACAGTCTGAGCAATCCAAAATTGCACTTAGGTGCACTTGGTTTTCCCCTCTTGAAAGCAGCATAGTAGCTGAAAGGTGTTGTGTCATCAAACTACTCACTGTAGGTGAGATTCAGAATTTTGTCATCCAAGCTTTGATCTGTATGTGACAACATAACTGCAGCTCAGAGAAGATGTGATTTTTACAATGCACTATACAACAAATGAGCCAAAGAAAATACCAAATGTGGATTCTATCGCCCATTGTTTTAGGACGTTTAGTCAGAGATGTAGAAAACAAAACCAGGCTCCAGTACTTCTTCACTTTAATAAATAATTACTTCTGCAAAATTAAATAAGCATTTTCTTGGCAGGTGAGTAAAGAGGGTTTCCTCGTTGCCTGAGAAAATTATATTCCAGTCAAAGTACCTAACTGCAGTTGAAATGCAGCAGATTTAGGTACTTCTGTTCGAGGGGCAGGAGTAAAGGCATGATCCTTCCTTGTTATTTTACAGCAACGGGTCTGGTCAATTTAATCCACCTTCCTCTCCTTATTCCCACACGTGAGTGCCATTCTTCATGAATTTTACTCTTTGGTACTTAACTCAGTCCTTGCATTGCACAGAGAGCTTGAATCCTAAATGTGCCACAAATTCTCCAAGCTGGCAAAGTACCCAAAAGAATTGTGTTACCTACAGTTTGTAAATGTCTTAAAGTAGAGCACAGACGCTCCAAATACTTTTTTGTGTTCTTTGTGCCAAATGCTGCACAAGCACACAAACAGTTCTCACTTCAACAAACCGTGTATGCATTGAAGAAAGGAAAACAATTAGAAGAAGCTTGTACTGTGTACTTCATGGTCAGAAAAATCCACATAACTCCTTTTTATCCTTGAGTTTTTTATGTGGAAGGTGAGTAGTAGGATCAGTGAAAGACTGAGGTGCAATTGGCTGGGAATGGGGTGAGCACATGGGAAACATATTGCTTTCATCCTATGCATCGCCACCTTATGACACTGAGTATCTATCACTTTGGAATATTTCATCACTTCCTATCTATTTTGGAATACTTCCAAATTAATAAGATTATTTTGAAATTCGCCATGTATTCTTTCTGTGCTAAATTAAAACCATGAAAGCTGTGGGAAAGACTGAAGATACTCTGAAAAAAGGATTGACACTAAACTTCATTTATAAAAAGGTTTGGAAGTAAATGATGTGCCTTGCTAGGATTCTTCACACTCTGCTCCCATCCCAGTATAAATGGCAGCTTTAACAATGTTTCACTAATGACCTCAGTAGTCCAAATCTCTCATCTGCTTCCTGCCGAAACAAGTGTGGGGTTTGCAGTTTAAATGGAATATGAGAGAAAGTCAGAATTTGTCCTCCTACCTTTACCTTTCTTAAAAGAACTTTCTAGAAGAAAGGGCCAGAAGAAGCTGCTAAGAGTTCAGGGCCTTGTGCTCTTCTGATCAGTTTGAGCAGCCTAGATTTCCTTAATGCCTTTCACATGTGGGATCATATTTGCCCTCTCCCAGTATTTGTTCTCTGGAGGGTGGGTATATCATGAAAGCTCTATGGGTTTTACTCTGTAATAAGCCTCTCAAAAACAATCATGATAGCTTTAGCTGTATTTAAAAACAAGTATGTTAATCTGATGATGAACAGTTTAACTATTCATTGACTTCTGACAAGCTATAGCATAAGTTAATATGCCATCCATACTGAGGTGAAAGACATTGATAACTAAGGAACTGTGCTAACGCATCACCACCAATACAGAAAATCTGTTGGAAATAAATAGAAATTAAAACAGATGTAATTTATAATGTTATTACATTTTGTTGCCATCTTAGGACTATACTGTTGTCTATTTTCAGCACACAAGTTTTCCCAAAAAATAATTTGTGATGCTCTACTCTCCACTAACCTGTATCTTCTGCTTCTTTTTGTTCTAATTCGCACTTACAGGTTTTGGCCCTTATAGCTGGCAGGAGAATGAATTAATGTGACATGTTTTAAGCTTCTGGTCTTATCACAGTTTAATTACAATTAATTTTGAATACTTTTATATCCTTAAAAATACCCTTGCTTTACAAACCAAAAAGGGGTGATGGTTTCATTCTCATTATATCCCCAAGATTGCCATGAGAAATAAAATAATTAATATCTGTGCTTATTCTTTATCATTAGTCTTTGTCCTTAGAATGGATTAATGAGAATATTCAATGAGAATCAGAGCATCCTGGCATTCACTTCTGTGAAAACTCATTCTTGTGTCAAAGGCTGTAATGAGGACTGAAAGAAGCATACAATTAATTCACAGCAACCTTAAGGTTATATTGAGAAAATAATACATCATTCCAAACTGATGGCCAAGATCAGAATAAGTGAAGATGAAGAATGAATATAAGAAGATTGAAGTAGGAACATTTTATGTCTGCATTATAAACCCTTTGTTTGACAGTGTATCATTTTAAAATCCACATTAGTTCTTGCTGACTGCAGTTTTCATTGCATTAGTGGCCTTTTTTCACCTCTCCTTCCCAGATGTTTCTTATGAACTAAGCAATTACCCATCAAACTTATTTTCTCCACCTCTCCCAGGTAAGAGTTTGGCAAGATACAAAAGAAGATGAAGCTACTTTTTGTGTTCCACAACAAAAGTTAAGCAATAAGAACACTATGGAACAAAATGACCTTCAGAAAATTTTCTTTTATATCTATGGGCTTGAAACAAACTTCATCTGGTTTTGGACCAGCTTTCTTAGCTGTTCTTTGCTGCAGCGAGTAAACCATACAGTACTGATAGGGGTGCTCATTTTCTGAACTATTCATAGCACAAAATAAAAGACAGCAGCTCATGTAAATATGGAGTGCTTGGGTGGGCGAAGCCATGAGGAGGAAAAGTCACTAACACAGGAAGACAAGAAGATTGCACAGCTGATTAGTTCAATGTTTTTGTTAAGCCTTGTGTCATGTGTTGTATTCTGGGTATTCTGATCAGGGTCCTTGCAGTTGTTTTAAGTGGTGTTGGCTTTGAATGATAGTTATTGACATAAAAGAATATATAGTACCAAAAAATTAAATGGGCACATCTCCTTGAAAAATGTTTAAAATGAGTGCTTTGCTTTTGATTAATAATTAACGTTGCTTAGTTTTTGTAATCTTAAAAGAATTATTATAGCAGCACACCTGCTCCATTATACTTTAGGTTGTGTCAGGTTTTCCATTATTAAGCCCTGTATTTTTAGTTTATTTGGAAACACGGTTATAAAAATTGATCCTAGCCAGGATCTTGTCAGAAGATCTCACCTTAGCAGAGACTTAAAAACCAATTATTTTCATTTTTAAATAGCTCAGCAATTTGATGGTTAGCAGAGAGAATGGAAGCCCGGGATAACTGTTCACAGAAAGAGAGTTAGTGTCCAGAGCATGGCCTTCTCACAGAATGCAATGCTTTATGCTGTTTGTTTCCTGTCACAGAAATGCTGCTAAAAGATAAGCAGAGAAAGTTGTAGTGAAAAGCCTGACAAAGGAGAGACTTCATATCCTTAATGAATACCTGGTTCAATACTAGAATAAAGCAATTCTTGCTGTAGTTTTTCTTTATCACTCCTGATACAGAGGTCAGAGCTGAACTTAAATGGAAGTAGAAGGTGTGAGAGAGGAAAAAAATACTGGGGAAATGATTTTTTTTAGTGTTGTAGTGGCAAAATGTGGATGATCACTAAGGAATGGGGCATCCAATGAGAGGATAAGAGGCAGTGAGCACAAACTGAAACACAATAAATTCTAATTAAATATAAGAAAAAAACACTCTGTGAGGGTGGTCAGACACTGGCACAGGTTGCCTAGAGAGGTTATGGAGTTTCTACCTTTGAAGAAATTCAAAGCCCAACTGGACATGGTCCTGGGCAACCTGTTGTAACTGACCCTGCTTTGAGCAGAGGAGTTGTACTCAAGAATCTGCAGAGGAGCCTTTCAACCTCAGCTATTCTCTGCTTCTAAAAATAAAAATAAAAATAAAAATAAA
>NW_010174675.1:0-249 GCF_000695765.1 Mesitornis unicolor | reverse complement strand
CCCGGTCATTTGTTGTTGCAGAGCCGGGCTCCGGACAGCAACTTAAAATACAGGGGTGAAGAAGTCTCCTGCCCCGGCAAGAACAGAAGTGTACAGTCCAAGCCTTCCTGGGTCTACAGAAGCGCTGTCTAGAAAAGATTATGCCCAGCAAGCAGCATTCAGTCATAGCATCTTTGGTGTGGGAGAATACCTTGATGGTTTCCATTTGACAGACGGCTCCGACCAGCAGCCAAGAATCATGGCGGGGGA
>NW_010174674.1:14235-22218 GCF_000695765.1 Mesitornis unicolor | reverse complement strand
TTCTGTGATTCTGTGATTCTGTGAAAGCAAGAGGCCTGTGGTCTCTTGTTTTCAGACAATCAGAAAAGTGGGTGGATTTGTGAGGGTTTTTTCCAGTTACAGCAGAATTACTGTTGTTCTTTGTAATCATTCCTTGCATCACGTTCCTTGCTATGATAGAGCATATCTTAATGTGGGCAGTAATTCCATCTATTTTTCTGAAAATACTCAGTGTTTCAAGATCATTAGTGCACTTTTTAACATTCTGCAACAGAGCTGCAAATGTAACAGCTGCAGTCATGCTGGAATTTTCTGAGATACAGCAAGGAATATATATCCTTGGTTTGGAAAATTCCTATTAATTTTTTCCTCTGCATGTAACACTGCTTATTCCAGCAATTAATTTGACTGCAGAGTCCAGGCTGGGTAGTGATTGGAACTGCCATTAAGTAGTGCAGCTTTTGTGAAGTGGAAGTTCATGTACCATGCCAATTGCAGTTACAATTGCAGTTGTAATGCAACTGTAATGACAATTAATTAAAAACGGGTCAGAATTAAATCAGAAGGCTAGGCTTTCTTCACACGGGAGTCAGAACAGTGGCTGTAGGAAAAGCACACCTTATTCATTGGATCTGGTTCCTCTGTGTGTTAAAAGCCAACAAATTTTAGTGATAGCAGCTGGTTAATATTGTCCTGCATCCTCCTCCTCCCATTGTATGCAGTAACAGCCTTGAACCATCCTTGCTCCAAGTCTGTCTCTCAGGAAGCAGGAGGTGGCCGCTGTGGACTGTGCTTGAGTACCAGGACACCCTCGGGAAGTGGAAAAAGCGGAGCATGGCACAGCAGGCGCCTCGCTTCACATGCTCTGCTGGGCCTCCTCCCCTTGGGTTTCTTTCCCCTACCTGGCATAAGAGGACAGAAGATACAAAGGAGCCAAAAAGGAGTGGAAACAGCCGGAAAAGATGTTGGGCCCAAAAAATGCTGAACAAAAGGCACCATTTTTTTTTCTTTTCCCCTGCCTGCTACCAGCAGCCCAAGACGCAGTGGCACTGCTTTCCAGCGGCACTGCCATTTGCCTTTTCAGCTGCTCTGGAGTCTCTTGTCACTTCATTGGCTCAGAGCCCCTGGAGGTCGGTGCTTCAGGCCCCTGGCAGCAGCTTTGCCCTGCCCTGGTCCCTCAGGAGCAGCAGTGATGAGCCCCCGTCTTGAGAAGATTCTTCTTTGGTCATTCAGCGAAACCTCCGTTCTCCCTCTCCTTTCCCAGACTTTTCTTCTGCTCACCTTTACCTCCACTGTCAGTTCAAGGAGTTTATTTTGGGATCTCAGCACATGTGAACTCTTACATGGCATGATGAGCTCCCAGGGCTGCTGGCCTTTGTCTTGCTGGAGACACAGGGATGGGTAACCCTTGCAGGCTGGAGTTTGCGCTCTTGTTTTCAGCTTCCCCCACAGCATGCAGAGATACTGGGCTTGTCTTGTTCCTGGGCTTGCGGCCAGTTCCTGTGCTGTTTGGCCAGTACCCAGTTTGGCTAGTTTTGAGGTGGGTCGTGGGAAAATGAAATTATCTGAGGATGCACAGCTTGCACATGGGACGCTGATCCTCGCTGATCCCCAGTGTCACCCACGTTCTGCTTTGGGAAATTTACTGTTTTGGTTCAACACTTCAGCTTTTGAACTGGTTCTGACCCTTGTTCTTTTAGGCTGCAATTCCCGACCTCAGTGATTTCATAAACATTCAATCAACTTCTGGGGGCACAGCTGTCTAATGAAAGGGAGAAATGTCTCTTGCTGTGTGTTAGAAGGTAGTTCATTTGGGTAGAAGAATCATTTCAGGAGGAGGCAAAGCAATTCTCCTTGAAAACAAAAACCACAACCCCTTACCTTCCTCTTCAGAGTGTATCACTTCTCTGCTGCCGAGATTTCATTGTAGTTACGTTGGGCGACTGTGCCAGTGATAGGACAAGAACTATTGGGCAAGCTGCAATAAGAAAAATTCCAGTTAAATGTTAGGAAAAGAAGTTTCCACCATGGCGGGGGTCAAGCACTGGAACAGGCTGCCCAGAAAGGCAGTGCAATCTCCATCCTCAGAGATGTTCAATACTCAACAGTACATGGACCAGAGGTCCTGTCCTGTCCAACCTAAGTTATCCTATGATAACATGGACTAAATAGCTGATGTCTGAGGCTGGATTTTATCTCAAATTACAGGGTTGCTTCCTGCAGAGATATGATGTACCTTCCTTCTTGAAATAATTGCTTTTTTTCCTCTTTATTATACAAAACCTCTAAATGGCATCTTCTCCATGCAGAGCCCCAATTTAGACTAACATTGTGGGTCTGGAATCTGCCTCACAATCAGCATCTCTTTAATTCTGGTACTTTAGAAACACTGTAGTGACACAGAAGTCAAGTATTTGAAGTTTGCAGCTGATGGGAACGTTCTGTGAAATGGAGCCATCTCCACGCAGGAGCAACGTTGTCTCTTCCTCCATAGCTGTTGCAGCTCAGGCCCTGTGCAGGCACAGGCACCTTGGCATTCTTTTAAATGGGAACTGTTGCTGTTTGAGTATCTCTTTTCTACACAAAGTTTGACTCAAAATGTGGGTAACTGAAGTTTCTCTTTAGCTCCAAGTTGTCTTTTACCTGCTGTGGATGTGCAGTAAGTTCCTTTACGGAGTTATTTAACAGATTGTGAATCTGGTGCCTTTTCATAGTCTAGGACAAAGGAGTCACACTGCCCATTGCGTGCAGGATTGTGTCTTCATTTTAGGCCTGTCTATGGTCTAAAGGCTGTCAAATCTCCTCCTCCTAAACTGTATGAAAATATCTGTTCAGCATTATCAGTTGTGTTTGTAGATTCCCAATCCAGGAGCATGCTTCTCATTGCAGATCGATTTCTTTTTTCCTGTAGGGGTTTGCTTCTTTGCCATATCCAATGGAGGAGGAAGAACATGTGAGGACCTCCTTTCATTCCTAACATCGCTTGTCTCTATTAAGAGTGCCCTATTATTTTATTTATGAAGTTTGTGAGGAAGGGAGGGCATTAGTGATACAGTCAGTAGTGTGGGCAGTCATTAGTGTGGTTTGAGTTCTTTAAGTATGACAGCAGATAAGAAAGAGTCTTTGTGAACCAGATTAGGGAAGGCAATTTGCGACAGGAGAACCACAGCTGGACTTACATTAGCAATACTTCTGTGGGTAGCGTGAAAACCTGAGCAGTTTCCAGGCTGACAGTCACAGTAAATGCTTGACAGTTTAGCTACACCTTGGAGCTATGAGAATAACAGCAACAGTGATGCTCAGTTTGCTTTAAACACAGAGTTGGTTTTAAGCCATCAGCACACACAGCTGGTAAGTGGTATGTGCTGCGGTCATAAAATATGTAGTTGGGTCTGGTTTTCTATAGCACTGATGATGGTATTTTCCTTGATTGCAGATGAAGAGCTAGCACTGGATTACAGCGTCGATGGAGATTTAAGGGACTACCACAAACTGTATTGGGAAAGAGAGTTCAAACCTGTGGCGGAAAAACTTCTTGGTAGAATTCAAAGGCATTGCTCCGTTCTGCAAACTGTTACTACTGCTCCTGTTTAACCAGTCTTGTTTGGTGGTGGGGTAGACTGTACAACTTTGTATTTCTAATACACCTGTACGTTGCCATTGCTAAGCATGTTGGAGAGCGTGGTAACTTAATTTTTTAGAAGTCAGTAAAGCCTGGCATTTATATACTGGGTACTGTCTCTTGACTGGGAAAAGAAACAGAACTATTTGCTGAACTTCTGATTTTTAAAAGGTAAATTACCACTGGGTACCTGGACTTCTATGGTACCAAAAACGCTGTGCTGTGCAGTATAAAAGAATGTTACATGACAAGAGCCACATCTTACCTACAGCCTTTGACACGCTTTTAACTTAGACAAAATTCTGTGACAGAGTAGCCCAAATGGTGGTGGGGTGTTCTGCTGTGCTGTATCGTAAGTTTCACTCTCCAGATTGAATGGTGGCAGTGGGGAGGAGGAAAGTTGCTCCCCCTCCCGTTGGAGATACCCCTTTCTTTACTTGATGCTGTGTGGCATGGGTATCCCTGCCTCAGGTCCTTGTGGGTCCAGCTGTGCAGGAAAGAGGCTTTTCTGGATTGGGACTTGACACCCTAAGGCAAAGCAGCCCCATCCCTGAAGGTTTTGCTGGTCTCGTGTGTTCTCCTTTCAGTTGTTCCCAAGTTGCTGCTGTGCACATGAGCTGCTGCACTTTGCAAGCCACAGGCTGAGGCTCTGCAGGAGCATCTGGCAACTTAACCATTTTGTTTTTAAAGACGAACCCCACCACTGGCTTTGGTTGCCACTGTGCTCAACAGCCTTGTTAACCCCTTCTGCTCAGGACAACAAACACCTCTGCATTTTTAAAAGGAAACGCCCAAATCTTTTCTGGCCCTTTCTCCAAAGTAGGTAGCTCTGTGTGTAGCTGGGATTGTCTGCATGTTGGGGTTAGTGCTCTGTTTGACAACATTTTAAGAAGCCACTGTCACTCGCACAGACAGAGGGAGTCTGTGCCTGCAGGGACCTGCACATGGCTGGGAGCACAGGATGGGAATGGTCAGGTTAGGCTTCTCAGAAAATTTCATGTCTACCTTTGATCCCCCCCCAAAAAGCAGCAGGAGAATCAGAAACTCCATTTACAGACTGGAAAAAAAAAACAAACCACTTCTGTGTCCTTAGGCACAGCTTAGCTTTATGATATGCCCTTACACAGGAAAGTTTTGCTCTGTTTTTGGAACATTAAAAATCCTGTATTTTTAGTTAAGAGGAAGCAGCAGATGCTTCCTGTTAGTCACAATTTTTGACAGTTTATTAATCTTTCTCCCCTAGATCTTTTTAGATGTTTTAGTTTCTTGGACTGTAAACTTAAAACTGTTCTCAGAATGTTCTGTAATGAGAGAAACCAGTCTGAGCTAATGGACAACCAGGCCGGGGACAGACATCTTCGTTTAATTCTACCTGTGGGCTCCTACGTTCCTGTAAGCAGGCACTGAGTGCACTGTGACCTCCATTACCGCCAGCTGTAGGAGGGTGTTCAGAAGAGTTTGTCTCCCCCTCGCAGCAAATCCCCCTCCTCTTGCCTCTTGTTCCTCTTCCTCAGTCAGGCACCACAGACCTGACCCCCCTCCCTCTGGTGCCAGAGAGCCTTGTGGCACCAGCCTAGGAAAACCAGCAGCCTCATCTGGAACTGAGTTCACTACTGGATGATTTTAAAATTGGTTTAACTCTTAAAACAGTATTTAGAGCTAGTTATTGAAAGCAAGTGATTATCCAAACATACAGTGGGAATCTCTGATCACACCACACCCAGCACCTGGGAGGAAAGAGAAAACCCTATGCAGCAAAGTGTACCTGAGCAGAGGTGGAGGTGGTCCTGCTGTAGTTTTACTGACAACCTGAATCTATTTTTTTACACTTTTTCTCCCATCATTTCAGACTCAGTTGAAAAAGTCAAGGTTTGTCATTTGTTTGCTCAGTTACTGTTTCAAACATTTTAAAATGGTCTTTGAAGCAGGAAGTAAATCAGCAAGAACAGAAGCATCAAGTTAAACCACACAGAAACGCCAAGAGAAAAAGTTGTTACCTTTATTTAAAAAATACCAGTAATACTGACAAATTTAAAAAGCAATTCACACTCATACAAAAGTATTCATGTGTTCTCCAAACCCACTGTATATTAAACGTCAGCATTTTAATCATGTCTTGATTTACTAAAAATAGATGGTTTTTAGCTTAGTTACTTAAGCAACTGCAAAAATCAGTAAGACCAGCGTTGGGCATGTAACACAGTAGGACTGTTTGGCAGTCGGGATAAACATTCCCACCCCTCCTCCTGGCTCCTGCACCAGGACAAGACGCTACTCAACACTTACTTCACGTAGGTAGATCTCTACAAAGCTCTGAGGACGTGAGTCCTCTTCTTTCCATAGGAAGACCATTGCACTTTGGAGCTCACCAAATAATGCATTTTAAGGCTAAGCTATTTGAGAAAATTGACTGCTATCTTTCAAATTATCAGTGTGGACAGAAGAGGTTTAGTTCTGATTAAAAAAGAAATCTAAATAACAAGGCTTTTTTGAAACCACACACAATAAAGGCTCAGACAATAGCAGTGCTCACTTTCACGTTTAGCTTAACTGGAACAGCCTGTGTCTGTTCACTCCACCAGCACAAATAGCAGCATCAAGATTTTCTAAATGGGAAAGCAAGTGTCACCAAGTCCCACTTCTTTTCACGCTCCAGCTCCCGTAGTATTTGCCTTAACACAAGATCTATGTACGTATCTATCATTTGCTATATTGCCACAAGTTCGTAGAGTGTCCCGTGCTGTCTAAAGCCAAAATACCATGAGCAGGCAGCGCTTCCGCACAACCCTGTCCACTGCCAAGCGCTCGCTGCCGAGTGGCAGCAGTGATGTTCCAAACATGGAAATAGCTGAAACTAAAGGAGTTATGGCACAATGGGCATCTTAACTTATAGCTACCCTTGGTCCTGAGGCTTCGTATCTTCCTCTGCCACTGCAGCTGCGGAACATTCTGGCGTCGGCAGGCAGCAGAGACATCAGGTCATATAGCGTGTAATAGCTCTCAGAGCATAAAGTAGTTCGGCTTGCATCCGAGCTTCTACCAGAAGCAAATTTACATGGACCTTGGGGAAAGAAAAAAAGTTACGCTGCAGCGGCGTGCTCACACGAAGTACTCCAGCAAGAGAGAAGTTGGCAGGGCTTTGTATGCACTTGTGTTTGCAATGGCAGCAGGGGAGCTCTTGGTGTTTCAGAAACCCAATAATGATTTCTAGCTGTAAAACTTGATGGGGGGAAGACTGAACAGGCACTGGGTGCAGCACTGCAGCACAGTGCCACAGCAGGTCACAGGGGCACCCAGGCAGGTTCACAGGCAGAGGCAGGCACCCTTCAGTAGCCCAACTGGTTTAGCTGGAAAACACAGACAAGCTTTCAAGCACATAAGCCCTTCTTCAGCAGCAGACTGTGCACAGCTCGAAAGTAATTGTTCTAATTTAGCTTGATTAAGTTAATGGCTTAGTTAGAGGCAAAAGGGTGGTTGGTACCTGTGGAGCAGAGGGGGGTGTTAGTAAAGAAGAGGTGACAAGGTTGGTTGTCCCTGGGGGACAGAGAGAGAGGCACACAGGTAATTGCCACCTGAACAACACGGAGCGGTTAGCTGAGGTGAAGCACAAAAGAAATTGTAGCGTGCCATAAAACTACTATCGCTATTGAGATGGAGATGTTCTGTAGCTACCAGAGGTAAGAATTTTAATTCCCCAGCACATCTCAATGTCTTGACTGTATTTCTTTGAGGGTGAGATCCGAAACCATGTGGGCGAGGGGGTGAGAAGTACTCTCTCACTGACAGCAGGTTGGCGTGAGATTGTTCCGGCACGTTAACGGCTGCATGTGGTTTCATTTGTGTGATTTCCATGAGGATGGACGCCGACTGCATTCAATGACAGGGACCGGTACAATCCTTGCAGTTTGATGGCTAGAGAGATGCAAAGTTGTGGGCTTTAAAGAAGGGGTTGTGTGCTTGAAAAGCTCATCTCTGTCGTACATATGTAGTATATTACTTGAACGACCTTAAATCACTGTAGTTATAGTACCCCTATTTGTATCAGGAATGTCTAAACTATTTTCACAAGTTTAGTAAGAAACAGAGCCTCTAACAGTATGAACACTGATTAGGGCACATTTACATTTCAGCACTGTATCAGCATTCATTTTAAAAGGGCTATATATTTTTTCAGAGAAAAACTGGAGGATGTGAACTTGCTGGAGCAGACATCAAGAGTTAATAGCAAGAAACATTACTGGGAGGTGCCATTCAGAGGTGAATGCAGCCCAGCAGCAGGACCTTGGATTTACGTGTCTCGCCTTTCCACACAGCTCAGAGCTTGCACAGCCCACGTCAGCTGTTAGCCAGCAAACATGCAGGAAGAAAAGCAAAGCTCCTTC
>NW_010174674.1:0-14204 GCF_000695765.1 Mesitornis unicolor | reverse complement strand
AGCTCCTGCTGAATTCACTGAGTGCGAGCAGGATCGCAGTAACGTCAGCTAAAGCCGAAGGCTGTGGCTGGTAGCAGGGCAAACCGATCTCCCTCGGCACACATGCAAACCGTACCTTCTCAGAGTGTTCAAACTGCCTCCAGAAGCTATCATACATTCTCTTTGTGGTCTTTTCAGGAGTGCAAACCACAGTCTTGATATAAACTTTAAAGCTGCGGTCCAACAACTGATTAATTTCACCATAGTCATAATCATCGTATCTGTTCGGAATTGAAAGAAAACCACTTTCATTTCAAGAACCAGTTATTTCACTTGCAGCGTTTCTAAGTTCCTATGGCAAAAGAAATTATCTTGTAATTTGCACCACTACTGGCCCATCCCCGTAAGTAAAAATATTATTAAGAAAACATGCATGTATTTGTAAACAACAGCTTTGCTTCAATCTGAGAAAGAAGATAAAAAACCAAACCAATGCTAACAATTCTGATGTCTACAGAACAAAAGCAGTAACACTGACCTTATTCCAAACATACAATGAATATAATTCCAAATAGCTCGTCTTAGCATTGAGGTATCCACATCTTTGTGCATGGCCATTGTGTTGTAAGTCAGATTATAAGCAATATGAAACTTCTCGTCAAGCAGCTGTCCCACATCTGGGTAAAGGCGATTCACCAAGGAATAGCCATGGTCTTCCCAGGAATAGTCCTAGGAATAAGTAAAAACGCAGAATGGAGCATTTCAGAAACGAACTTGTGAAGACCTGGTGCTTTACTGTAATTTATCTCAGGGCAGATAATCCCAGAGGCTGTGGGGCTGTTCCTTTGCTTGTTTTAAGCCTTCTCGTCCATAGGGCAGTAAATTACAGCACAGCAATTGCTAGGCTGGGGTTTGGCACTCAGACTGCACACTGAGCATCCCGATAGCAGCCCCCGTCCTGGTTACCTGAACGCGAAAGGTGGGCACGTGCATCCCGTGTCTGGAGAAGTCCTTGTACCCATAGCTGGTATCCTCAAAGTGCCGGGACACGTCTCTTGTTGCTGCCGATTCTTCATCTTCTGTTCATTTCAAACAGAATTTCACACAATTTCAGTAAGAACAAAGTCTGTGCTGTTCAAATCAGCATGCAGTTTCACTGGACTACCCATACTGAAATCCTTTGGTATAGCTCAGTGTGACCGCACCTATGGTTTATAGAGGCAAGTCTACGAAGAACACTCAGGTTATTTCCTACAAACAAGTATCTTTTTCTCCCTTCTTTTGTGTCTTCATTCTATGTCCTAAATCTAGGGGACACTTTGCTCCTAACTCAAGGGGTCTGTAAAAACGTCAAGGGAAAATCTGCTTTGGGACAGAGAGCTTACCAAAAAAGAGACCTCTAAGACTTCCATGCCCAGTTTATTTTAGAGGAAACTCTACTGAAGAGCCCACAACAACCCTAAGCTTCTACAGATTAAGTTTCACCTCACAGTTGACTGAAAAGTAGTGCTACATACGCTTAAATAGCTACGTGAGTTAAGGACATCCTTTTTTACAATGTCTTGTGAGACAAATCTCTTATGAAACTTTTAAATTTCTCAAGAGAAAGATTCCATTTCTGTTGGAAATTCCTTTTAAACATAAAATCAGTCACTGCGTCTGAAAGAAGCCACAGATCTTGGCAAAACTTTGCTTTAACTCTTCCTGGGAGAAAACAAGGCACCCCTAATCCTGATCTAAGAAAATGTAATGTTTTTGAGACATCTAACAGTACTTTTTCTCCTTCTGCAATAGTAAGTATTTCTTTAGGTGATTTGGAAAAGTCTAAGTAAATAGATATGCACACTACATCTGATCTACCTGAAGAGCACACAAACATGCTTTCTCTCTTCTCTCTCTCAAAGCGTGTGGCCATCTCTTCTTGGCTGGCTTCCTCTTCGTCTCTGCACTCCTGCAGCTGCTTCATTTTCTCCATAAGAGCTTCAACTTCACAGACAGACTCTGTTGACTTGAAAAGGAGAGAAAAACATCGCATTTCCACGTAACAAGACTCGACGGTGATGGCAGAAATCATCAAGCCGGAAAATCTAAATGCAAGCCATGTCCTTCATTTACAGCTCTAAAAACTGATTTTTTGAGGAAAACTGTTCTTGTAAGACATCTGTCCTGACCCAACAGTTCACATGTGGTCATCATATTTTCTCAATTGGATCCTTGGTATTTTTAGCATATTTTAAGAATCACAGCTTTTTGGAAAAAATGGTTCTCACACTAAAATTAAAGTTATTTTTCTTACTCAATCTAAATGTTTAACAACTGAAAAACAAGGAGTTATAACAGAAATTCTGATAGAGGAAGTAACCACAATTTACTACCCAACTGTACTTTTCCCCTTTGCTCACAGAGAAGCTAAAACATATTGAAGGAAAAAGGAAGAGTGAGCGTAAATGCAGATTTAACGAAGCCTCAAAGGAAAGCTAGTGCAAGATAATCTTATTTCACAAAAGCTGTTTTAACACCACACCACACCACTAATTCACTATCTGGTCTTGTAAAAATCCATCAGCACAAAGTAAAATAAAGTTATCTTGAATTTATACAGTTCTGCCCTTTTCCTCTGCCCTTTGCAGTCAGTTTGCTCCTTCGGAGAACCAGCAAGCTCCGTCAAACAAGATTTAAATGCCACCCACACCACTGCAGTAAAGTCTCACAAGCAAGGAACCTCCGTGGAAAATACCCCATTCGCACTGTTTTTAAACCAAGGCTTAGTTCACACCGTGGAAGCCATCGTACAGATCAGCGAGCACAGGTGCTGCTGGCAGGAAATACTGCTTTACAGTCAGTCAGAAAACTGGGGGTGATCTGTTGTGTGATGTATCACAAACACCTCAAGGCAACAAAGTCAGACTGGAATCAAAGGAAGAGCTGACTTTCCACTGCACCCATGAAAAAAACCAAACCATTTCTGACCACTGCTGCTCAGGACACGAATCATGAGCTGGCTGAGGCCAGGAGCCGTCTCAGTTTGCCCATCTGAATGACAAGACATCAAAAAAAAAAAAGACAACTGAGAGACTGTATCTTTGTCTCTCCCTTCAGTCTCCTCCCCCAGTTTACCAGTGTCAATTAAGCTTCTCCTAAATGTTACCTTTTCAACTAGTTAGCCCTCATCTGGATTAATTAACCATTCCCACTCTCACTGAAGGAAAAGAGACGGGCACCCTTCATGTATTAAGTTTACAAAGAAACTTCTACTATTGAAAGCGACTGTTCAGGCAGACACTTACTGGAATACTTCCAGTGGGGCTGGCGTGAATTTCTTCCACGCTGTGGTAACCATTCGTAATATCGCATATGCAGTAGTTACTGACGGAAGGGGGCCTGAAGGTGTGACCCCCTTCACAGTCGATCTCCGGGCTGATCCCACAACCAAACGTGAAGGACGCGAGGGAGTGGTAGTGTGTGAGGAGAACGACCGCGTGGATCAGCTCTGCCAGGGACCAGCTGTTCTCTTCAGTCTTCAGAAGTTGCTTTAAAAACAACGCAAGACAAAAGTATTCATTTTAGAAAGTCATTCAAATGGTCCCACCTTAATGCTGTTTATCAATACATTTTTTTATCTGACAAAATTATTCTCCCAATGTCCACAATTGCTTCCTAGCTCTCTGCTGCCATTAGTGTGCTCAGTGTCCTGTCAGCAGGGGACCTGCCAGCCGCAGACTCACGTGGTGAAGCCACACAGGAGGTGGCTTCTCTCCCCTCTCTGGCCCTCAGCTACTGAATCAGCTGGGGTTTCTATTTTGCACCATATGGTTTGTATTGAGGCCAGGCTGACTCGCATTGAAATTTCACACCTCTAATGAGGACACAACCACAGCAGTCTCGTGTTTCTTCAACTGGTCTTTTTGGTCTCAGAAAACCTGGCAACTCCTTGCACATCAGCTGTGTAAAAACCTGGCATCGAGGCCAGGCGTCCTCTGTCTTGTCCCTCTGGGTGGAATGCTCTACATTTGACAAGAAACTTCAAACCCAACTTCCCTTTCAGGCAGGAAAGTGGGGGAGGTTTGGGGCCTTCTGGCAGAGTGCGCAGCCCTCCCCCACAGCCCAGCGTCCTCCCTCTCCTCTCCACCTGGCAGACAGCACCAGAGTCCCAGCACTGCTTCCTCCCTGCTAAGGGTGAAGAGCAGAGGAGGAGGAGCTGCTCCAGTAACCAGGGCGGGCAAGCCCGTGCCGTGAGAGCTGCCTGACGCAGGCAGCCCTCAGAGGAGCGGGCAGCAGAAGCAGCTGCCTGGGGGCTCGTTGGTGCTGCAGCCCTGGCTGGCTCGCACCACCACCTCTCCAGTGGGCTGTCCTGCCAGCCTGCCCCCTCCAACCCGGTCTGCAAACCAGCAGCAACCAAAACAAAAACAAGGTGAGTGGTGTTCTGCCTAACCAGGGGCAGCATCTCAGCAACCCTCAGGGGGTTCTGGCTACTGAAAGCGCACAACTTAAGGACGTGCACACCTGAGCACAGCCTCATTGCACCAGAATTCTGACATGGCAACTCGGACACGTCTGAGTGTTGTAAACTACATTTGTCATTTAAGAGCAGTCATGATCACATTAGTTTTACAAGGCTGTAAGTTGTGCCATGCAGTATCCCACTGACGTATCACTGAAATCAAAGTCGGTAACACAGAGCATCTTTCATCCTGTCTGGCTCTTAACCCTAAGAATCTCTTGATTGCATTTACTGAAAAATAAGGGTACATTCGTATTACTGCATGAAAGATTTACCTCAATATGTTCCTTGGTGATAAGCCAGGGTCGGTGAGCCAACATTTTGTTCAGTTCTCCTAAATTTTGCAGTTTTTGAGGTGCGTTTTCCAGACCATTCAACCATTTCGGGTCTCCACCGACATGAAGGAAGTCGTTCACGTGGAGGTTCACAAGGTACGAGCACTGATGTCGCGCCGCAGCCTAGAAAGGAAAACACAGGTGTGATACAGAAAACAACTACAGAAAGTTAGTGCTTTATGACAAACTCCATAAATCATCATTTCTTCAATATAGTTAAGAGACTTGCAGTGATCAAAGGCTGAAGTAAAAGAAAACTGAGATTAACACATCAGCTTCCTTTGATTGTTGTTCTCACAAAATAAATATTTCCCATTCATAGTCACTAAAACTATGCTGGCTACAGTGTAACATATCCAGGGAGAAGCATAGGCATAGATCTATTTTATGTCCTCAGTAACTCCTGGCAGGGGAGAAGCCAGGCTGCCTCCAGGTGAATCTTCACCAGCTAAAACTAAAGCAGGTTTAGAATGCACATAGCAAGAGACAGGAAGGGCAGCTTTTCAGCAGTGAACAGACCCACTATCATTTGTTAAAAATAATGCTTTCCTCATCAAAGGAGGACACAGCCCAAAACTTTAATTTAGCTTCAGGAGGCAAATATCATTGCACCGCCAGACTGGCAATTATGAAATCACTACTTCTGGCAAAAAAAAACTTGCTTACAATTCAGAGGTTCAGAAATGGATGATGGGATGTACGACTGAGTTAGAGGGAGATGTATTTGACAGGACACACATAAAATCAAGCTTTCCTGAAAAACAGTTTCTGAGATACTGAGAAAACCAAAGATAAACAATAGTCTTATTTTTGTAACAGATGTCCCTCCTCTTTCTTACAGCCCTACCAAAACTATGAACATTCTGTGCTGGTCTTATAAAACGATTTGCAAACCAGTCACAAACAAACCTACTCTGCTTTTGCCCCCAGTTCCTGATGAAACGCCTTTCCAACTAGAAATTGCAAAACACAGCAATAGCTGCTGTTAAACAAGACCAGAGTCTGCTGCCAAAGCGTCTGTTTCTGCTGGCTGCTTTATTTCAGCGTACCATGATCCCGATGTAGTGCCGGTAATGAAGCGGGAGCGGACCGTCCATCTGCAGCAGATAGTGCTGAGTTTTCAGAAAGCTTTCGAGATACTGTGGGTGGAAAACCATCACCAGGGTAACGTTGTCCAAGCGGCCCAGCGCGGCAAAGGAGTCTGCAAACAGCGCGTGCATCATGGCGTCCTCGCTTCCCACCTGAACCGTCTGATTGAGCAGAAAGAGCAGTCAGCAACGGTGTCTGAGGAGCACCCATAAAACAGTACATAAATGTGTTACCACAGCACCCAGAGGCCCCAAAGGAATTAAATTATAAACCCATTAATGGTATTAAAACTGTGCACATAAGGCAAGGCACATAAAATCCCTTTAATACCTCTCATTTAGGGGATCACAAGTGGTTATAACAGCAAAAGGAGATTTTTTGCCTTTACATTTTCTCCTGTGCAACACTGACTTCTCATTTTTAACTGTCTCACCTTCACCTTCTTGAATACCCCAAACTGATCTAACTTAGCTCATTTTAACAACAACAAGGTAATTGAATAATTATTTTCATTGAGGAAAAAAGAAGGAAAGAAGTAAAAAGCTTGCCAAGATGACAAGAGAGAGAAATACAAGGAAAATGAAGCTTAAGGCTCTAAAATTCCTAGAAAACCGCAGGCACATCACTAACTTTTCCTCTGCTCCAAATGCTCTTACCAGACGATTGGGAGAGAAGGGCCAGCAATGCTCAGCTGCAGCACTTTGAAGCTTCTCAGATTATTCAGAGCAGTAGAGGCAGCTCAAGAAAAAGCAGCCCTGGAGCAGGGGGCAGGTGCCCTGTGGACCAGTAGGAAATTACATCCGGATGCTCACAAGGTAACAGACACTCTTACAGAAAACAGTGTTGGGTTTCTCTGATGCTAGAGAGCAGTTCAGGCAGGAGGGGTCATGGCCATGTCAAAGCTGCCCAGGGCTCTTGCTGCTTCTGTAGGCTACAACCGTGGCCAAAGCCTCACCAGGACTGAATGTGATCGTGACTGGAAATGTCCTGCAGCTGAGCAGCTGTCCTGAAACCGAGTGTGGGTTACTACTAAAAGGGTGTTCCTTAAAAGCATAAAGTTCACTGTGTACTTGAAAACATCACCACACCTCCTTCTCTGGGATGAATCTGCTTGGTCCGTGTCCCAGTGGTCTAGGAATTCTTACTCCAAGTTCCTAGAAAAGAGAATTACACCATCTCAGCATTTAGTTATAAACAGCTTTTTAGCTGTGGTTGCAAGAAAAGAATTCTTCATTCAAAGCTGGGCTTATTTGTGTACTTGTGGTACTCTTACACGGGTACTTTTCCTAGCGCCGTTTGTACAAATGTAAATAATTTCTTACACAAGTACTTTATAATTAGCCACGCTTGTTTACTGTGCACTGCCTCACTCCAGCAACAAAAAAATTCAACAACAAAGGCCCTACGAACCAGAGAAAACATACACAAATTTATATGCATACACACACTACAACCTGGTTCACAGAAACTCCTGCATACAGCATATTTTGGCAGGGTGTCCAGGACAAGGAGTTCTGTACATAGCCGGCTGCTGTGCGGTTATGCCACTGATACAAAAAGAGACTGATGTGTGTGTGTACATCCGCAGTACGCCAGCACATAACACTCTGTGCATCTGTCAGGAAATGAAACAGCTGTAACACTAATCAGATTTCTTTTTCCCAACCTCAAAGAGCTCTTAAACTGCTGAAAGTACCTGGTCTACATTTGCATCTGCTTTCTTTTCAAGACGGGATAAACAGCTCTTCACGTCGGGAAGGACGGAGGGAGGGGATTTTGCTCCATCAGGACAGCAGCAGCCACATCCTCACACAGCTGCTGTGGCCACGCTGCCCTGGACACCCCTCTGGCAGTCCACTGCTTGCCCTCTCCCTCAGGTACACGTACCCCCCTGCCACACCTACAACAGCACCCCGGGCCCTTTGTGCCGCCAAGGAGCAAGTCACAGAAGAGGCTGTGGTGCATTTGTGTCCAGCCCCTTAGAACTGCTCCCTTAGAACGGGTGGGGGCCATGGGCTCAGGGGCAGTTTTCTCAGAGAGGGCACAGTGTGTCCATAAGGCACAAACCGATGCGGGACACAGCCTCCCCTCGCACCTTCACACGCGCCCACCTTCCCGGCCTGGGAGCCCTGCCACCCCAAGCAGCTCTCCAGGGGGCAGCTGGTGGCACGGTGCTCTTACAGATGGAGAGAGACCTGGGATTAAAGCTGGAGATGGAGTCGAGTGCTAAATGCTAGGCAATACATAAACCAATGGTTTGGGATTTTATCTGTTCTTAAAATGTATCCATTGCCTTCGTTCCATAGCCCAGACCACTTTTTTTCTGATGATACCAACCCCATCCCGGTTCCCAGCTGGGTTTAGATAAATAACTAAACACTGCACACTGAGCCAGTTCAGGCTAGACAGAGCAGAGAGGCACCTTCAGCTGTCTTAGGAGCAAGTGGAGCCCCTAAAAGCTGGTTGCCAAATTCAGTTTTAGAATTTATTACATTTTCCCCACATAGATAAAGGTTGTTATGAACAAGCAATGCTGGTCTCACTCACTGCTGCACTTTTTCTGTCTTTAGCTGAGGTTTCTATTTGCACAAGTTCATTGCACGAGAAGCAATTTTATTAATCAGTTACCGTGCCCTGAACTTTCCCCTGAGATTAAAACCCAGCTGTTGAGAGCTGAAACAAGCAGCGCAGCTCTAAGTCACAGCTACCAAAGCCCAGCAGGCTCTGATGGTCTCCTGAAACCCAAAGTCAGATGCCTTCATTTCTCAAGTCTTATTTGGATAAAGTGAGATCAAATGGCAGCTCTTGCATGACTCTTTTCCCATTTTCCCTGCGACAGTAAAGTTTTGGATTCCTGCTGAGGGTCCCAACATTCAGTAACAAATTGTGCTGTCAGCTAAGTCTCTAGCAATGCCACTTGCAGGATGGAATTTGTCTCTTAAAAACACCCTCTTCTCCTCAAAGCTGCAGCACAGCTCCTTATCTTGGCTACAACTACCCCAACAAATCAGAGAAACACCTTACATCCCAATGACAGCAAGAAAAAAGAGCCTGTACACATCATTTAACTTAGCAGATGTCTGCAGTCGTCCGCCAGCTGAAGCACTCCAAAAGAAACACCTTGAAGTTTAATTCTTGAACAACCACGTTTCAGTCTTCCCCTTTCCCAGAACAGTTACAGGAAGAAAAAAACCCCCAGTATTTCTGAACTGCAAGCTGCTAACATAGTTTGCTTTACACTCTAAAATACAGCACTATCAATACACTTTGCAGGTTTATTTTAAAGCATGCACAGGCCAAACTACGACAATTACGCTGCATCTAAAAGGTTACAGTATTTCAGTAAAAGCCAAACTGTCTCTGCAATGTGGGTTTTTTTGGGAACTGAAGAAGTTGCTTTGTTTTCCCTCAGAACAGAAAGCATCCCCTGAAGCCACGGCACCAGCCTGGTTCAAGTCTCTGTTCTGACAGAGACATTGTGAAGGTTTTGTGAAGATGAGCCTGTTTCCCACCTGCAAAATGGGGGTAAATACGTTTCTTCCAGAGGGTACTGAGAGCAGAAATAAGCTTCTTGTCATAAGGTGCATGGTTAACAGAGCCATGAGAGTTGGACCCCTTAGAAATCTTCTGAAAATTGTTATTCTTCAGTTACAAGCTATGGCAGACCTTTCAAAAACTGCTTTCCCCTCTTTTTTCCCAGAAGCAGCATTTAATCAAGTTCTCCTGGTACTGGAGAGACAGCAGCATTGTTCCTCAAAAAATTGCTTCCTCCTTGAGAAATTGCAGCAGTGCTCCCAGTTTCCCAGCATTTCAAATACTGTATGGACAACATGGTAACAGTTCTCAAAACAGTCCCAGAGCATCTTCCCTTTGTTTAGGACACATTTCTATGCTCCATGATGCCCCTTCACTGAGCCTCCATCTTCCAAATACACTCAACTCAAGGAGCACTGTCTTCCAGCTTTCCCTCTCAAAGCCAGGACCTGCATCCTGACCCCCCACACCACCACCACGTCTCTCTCCTGCACCTTCCTTTAAAGCACCGCCTCACCTGGAGCACCGGCAAGCACTTGGCAGAGCAGCCAGCGCTAGGATGAGCAGCAGTCGCAAGCAAACACTATTTATTTTGGTTATTACAAAAGCATACGCAACTTCCATGTGATTCCAGACCACCGAGTTGCACAGCAGAGTGACCTACTCAGTGCCGTGTTTTCTGCACCAAACCTCTCCTGGCTCCTGTCCTCCTGCTTGTTAACCTTGCACCACTTCATTCAGTCTGGAACTGCAGCTGGACACAGCTCCAAGCTCAGCAGAAAGCCAACCACAACTGAGGCTCTAGGTGCAAATAATAACAATAATAATAATAATAATAATAATAATAATAATAATGCAGAGGCACTCCATCTTCAAAGCCAGAACATAAAACTCGGGTGGCCTCAAACCAGAGCAGCGAGGGTGGAACAGATTTCACCTTCAGCATTCAGAAGCTCACAGCTAAAGGAGGGAGGGGGGCCTCGCCAGGGCAACCCACTCTTCTGCTCACCCTCCAGACCGACCCTGACAGAGAAGCAAGACCTTAGACTTTTAAAAGCAAGACTCGTATTTCTGTACAGCCACTATTATTATTTTCATGGGAACTATGTTCACCAGATACTTACCATTTCCGAATCTACGTGTCCCTCATCACTGCGATATCTGAGCATCTCATCTGATGTATTTAATTCACGCAACAAAGACTGGCAGCTGAAGCTGAGATCGGTGAAGTCCCGGGTAATGCCTTACCCATCAGACTGAGCCTTTTCAGAGCCTTCTCAACCAGGAAATATGTCTTATGCAAATTCAGCTCTGCAGAGCTGAGACAGAAGAGGTAATGAGACAAGTCTGCAAACTTAATTATGCACTTCCCAGCTACCACTCTCTCTCACCAGTCTGGCTCATTGGTACATCCAACTCCACAATGCCAAGCAGATCAAAAATCTGTACTGCATGTACATATACGCAGAGAGAAGACCACTCTAAAACTGCAGGCACATATAAACTCATTCTATCTATGGCTTTTCTGTATCTTAAGACTCTGTCAGTCAAGCCCACTGTTAGGTACTTTTTTAAGTGTCTTGTCAAGAACAGCATTCCTATCAAATTTAAGTAACAGCCTGAGATGGAAAATTGAACTGTAAATGCTTAGATGAGGTTTTTTAATAACTAAAGTACAAAGTGCATCACCTCGTTATCAGAGCATCATCTCCTTTGGTTCTGAATCTCTTTAAAATAAAAGTGAAGAAAAAAAAGTGTCACTCCTAAACAGCCACCCAATCCGAAATTCCACCCAGAAACACTGCAGTGAAGTTACAAGCTGCGACTCAGGGCCTCTCTCTAGAACAGGACCCCAACCTTGGCTGAGGAAGCCAACCTGAGCTGCAGCTCCTGCTCCACGGGGAGCCCAAAATGCCTTTTCAGATCCCTGCTCCACCCCCACTGCTGACTCCAGGCAGCTGGCGCTCTGCCTCTTATCCCAGAACCTCTCCCCAGACTCAGTTATGGTTTCGTCAGATAAGCATGGGGACTGCTACCAGACTGTCAATTTTCGGTCATTCAGGATTCACGAGCTGAGCACAATGAACCACAACCTCCAGACTGCTGCCCTGCTGCTAGCACAGCAAGTCATTTTGCTCCCCTCAAGTACAGTCAGTACCAGTATCAAATGTTCTATCTCCCAGAGATACTGAAGTACTCACTTGCTCAAGCCTCCTCTAAATGGCAAACAGAACATTTTATCACAGACAAGGCACCAGCAAAGTGAAAATACAATTATTGATTTACATCACTAAACCACATTTAGATTAACACTTTCATCTGAACCATCTGTGTCCTGATTAAGCACTAAATACTGCTAGATTCAAACAAAATTATGAGAATCACACACTGTAATGCAAAATAAAACAATGTAAAGGAAGGAACCAGAGAAGGGAAATGAGTTTGAGGTGACCTTTTTTGGAAGTAACATTTTCCTAGACAACCAGTAACCATTTTACATAATTTAAGTGCATTCGTACCCAGTCTTAGGGTTGAGAAAGGCACGACGAGCTGTGGGTTAAAATCTTCAACACAATCTCCTAGAACTAACCACCCCAACGTGCCAGTGCTGAAAATTCAGCTTGTATTCTATGGCATACATTTGAAGCTGATATTAAAAACACCTATTTAGACCTTTATACTCTCATAGGCTAACATGCCCCAAAGCATCGAAGCGTCCAAGCAGCTCTCGCTGCATTTCCAAGGGACATTTTGGCACTTCCCAATCCAGAGGGCCTTGTGCTGCTGCTGCTGCTGCTTCACCCACTGTGTCTGGTTCCTACTTCCCCTCTAAAGGTCACCAACAGCAAAACCTCACTGGTGCTGACACTGACAGACTACAGACTCGGAGTTTCCTTGTTTAGGATCTGAACAACTGGCACAACTGGCCTCACAGGACGTTATTTATCTCCAAGCTGATCCATACTCAGCTTAAAAGCCTTCTTTTCAGTTCTGCTAAATAGAGTAGCTACTCTAGTTTCCTTATCAGATGGGTAGCTTTTGGAAATGAAGGGATTAAGAAATAAAGAGTAGTGATTAAATATGACTCTTTTCCTACAAACACTAAAAAAAAAAAAATATTACAATTCCCACAAATCCTACAGCTTCTCTAAATGTGGGCCTAAGCAGAACTGGCAGTTTTTCCAATGTTATTCATTTACCTAATCCAGAAGTACCTGCAGTTGAAGTGGCTCTCTCAAACCAACCATGATTCGTGTTAAAATGACAGAATAAACATCTCCAAAATGCTCATGTATTCTCAGTTTTTGCACTGGTTCTATTTTCTGGGAATCTCCGGCTGTCATTCAGCTGAAGCACTGAACATGTCTGCACTTGCATGGATTTAAAGAATGGAGAACAAGCCCTCCCCCTCTGCTACAAAGCACTTTGTTCCACAGACCTGCTGCTCTTCCCTGGAATTAGAGCACAGCAAAGAACGAACTGTTTCTGTTTCACAGAGAATATATTCACATATTAATTTCAATACTTAAACTAAGCATCAGTAAGTGTATTTTCTCTGAGTATCTCAAAGTCCCTTGAAATATCAGATTTTAAAAACATCCCCAACTAGTTTCTGTGACTTCATTCAAGACACAAATCAAGGCCAGCAAGTGTGTGCCCAGGGTCACAAAACCTGTTCGCAAAGCCCAGGATCCTCAGTCTCGAGGTCTAACATCTCTTCTCTGCTCAACTTCTGGGGCTGAGCAGTAAGAGCAAGTCCAACTGCAGCAGTCTCAAGGCACACAAGTGCTACCTATTCTTCCTCAGCTCTTCCTGAAGTGGTTTTGTGACAACATGGCCTGAAGACCACAACCCAATTTACTTTTGATATGAGCTCACTGAAACTGAGAGGCTGGATTTCAAAGACTACTGCCTAGGCTCTTCTATGTGCCAGTTCTCTGATGTGTACAACGAAACAAAAAGTTACAAAGAGAAAAGATTTGGAAGGAATGCCTGCAGTTTCCATGCTGTAAGCACTGTTTAAATACCAATAAATCAGTGACACAGAAGGAGACAAGTTTAAACGCGACAGTTACCGTTTGCATTATGTAGGCTGTACTGCTGGATTATGTCAAAGTAAAGCAATTTGTATCCAAGTGGTACTGGATCTGTACAAGCCAGAAAAATACAAAATAGCTTCTGTAGCAACCTGCAGCAGTTCGAGGATTTTAAAAATTCCTTTAGAAGGAAAGTCTTAGCGTGGTGACCCTAGGAAACTTAGAAAAGACATCTAAAGCAGCATTTTAATCCCTGTCCAAAGTAATGCTATTGACTTGCATTTTTTTCAGCCACAGCAAGCTCTTCTCTATCAGATGCACAAGACCAACCTCACTGTTTCAAAAGGATAATCCAAATTTGTGCAAGAACAAAGTAAGTACCAAGCAACCCAGAGGCAAAAACTACCCGGGTGAGCCTAAAAGCCCAGCAGAGACACCCCACCACTACACAGCACACAGCCTTTCTGGGACCAGGTGGAGGAGTATGGGAGAGCATAGGGAGGACAACGACAGCACCTGCACTGTCACTGTAGGCAGCAGCGGGGTAACCCGTAGTAGGGAGGTGGAAAAGACCCACAAATCCCCGAAAGTCCCCCCCCAGCCGCCCTGATCGACGTCTGTACGGGCCGAGCGAAGAGCCCTGCTCCTGCCTCCCCGGCCCCGCTCGCTGCAGCGGGGCTGCCCGGGCCCCTACCCGCCCTTCCCGCAGGGATTTCCCCCTGGGGATGC
>NW_010174673.1:5517-6649 GCF_000695765.1 Mesitornis unicolor | reverse complement strand
CCAAGGCACAAAGGAGGACGCTGCCGTTTGGGGGTGCCGAAAAGGCAGAGTCGGAGATTTCCACGCCGGGAAAAAAAAGGGGGGAAACGAGCATTGCCGTGACTTTTTCGCGGGTCTGCGGGAGAAGAGGTGGCCTCCATCAAGATGTCATCTGCACCCCGAAGGCTGCCCGGCGCTGCCCGGGAAGTGCCCACATGCTGCCTGCCATGCTCTGCCTGCGGGGCAGCGAGGGACGCTCCTCCGCCACGCCAGGAGAGGAAATGGGGCGGGGGATGCCAGCGAACCCCCTTCCCCAAAACACCTCCCGGCCCTTCCCGGCCAATCTAATCCCCTTGACCAAAGCACATTTCCGCGTCCACGCCGCTGCCCTTTGCCGAGCCCCGGGCCAGGCTTCAGCCCTCCCCGCCCCCCACACTACTCGCAGGGTTTGGCTCATGGTTTGCCAAAATAAGGGGAAGGGGTGGCAGGGGCTGTAACGCTGGAGCCGGCGCCGCGGGGAGCTCCCGGCTTACCTCGCCCCCCAAGGAGTGCTGAGACCCGCTGGTGTCTCCCCCTGCCCCCTGGCTCGCGTGGCGTGATGGGGTCTCAGTGATGCTACAAGGCAAGGAACGAGAATAAATATCCCCCGGGTTTTAAATGAGGCTGCTCGATGTTTTTATTGCACAGTTAAAACTTCTCGCAACCTAGCCGTAAGCCTATAGACGTATTTATACACATATATTTTCTATACGTGCATTCATCAAGTGCCCTCCGCCCTCCTCAGATTCTGGGCACGTTGCTGGTTTGGTGTCATGGTTTGGTGGGGAATGCTGTGGAGGTGAACAACAGCATCGCGGCCCCGCGATACCTTGCGCACGCCTCCGCGTCCCGCTCTTGTTAAACGCAGCGTGATGTGTATCTGTCATCGATTTAATATGTCTTAATTCAACTATATCCCCCGATCAATTTCTTTTTATGAGGAGCTATAAAACAAAGAAAATATTTTATAGCTGGGTAATAGGCAGCTGACCTGCGACTGTGGGGAGGGAGGGCTTGGCCGAGACTCATGTGGGAATTCGCCCATTTTTAGGACGCCGGGAAGCGAAGGTGACTGCCCGGGCTGGGACCATTTTGGATGGTGCCAGCTCCATCC
>NW_010174673.1:3788-5367 GCF_000695765.1 Mesitornis unicolor | reverse complement strand
TGCTCCGGCGGCGGGCCCGGCTGCAGAGCCCTCCCGCGGTGTCCCGCTTCCCGGTAAACGCGCCAATGGTCACCGGGGGGAGGCTGCGGAGGCGGGGGTGAGAGCCTGGAAGACCTCAAATATTTTTCGTAAAGGTACTTCTGGAAGCTGAGCTCGGCTATAGGCTTCAGGAGGTGTTTTGGCTGCGAAATGTAGGTCGCATTATGTAAATGTATGCTAATTATCATGAACACCATGTACAAACAATCGTCTTTAATGCACATCTTATTGATAGTTAGGGAGCGGGGAGCAATATTTCATTAGGGGTAAAGAATTCTTCTGGGGAGCCGTTAGAAAGGGAGCGCCATTGCCACTTTCCTCGATGAGACCTCCAAAAACCTCCACCGATCTCCTAAAAGTAGTACTCTGCACGCCCAACCCGTCGCGGGTGGCTTTCCTCGCTCGTGGGGCTGCGTGGAGGGGGGGGGGAGCCTGTGACAGGATTTTCTCCGCGGCCACGCGTGACCAGCGCTGGGTCCCGCCAAGTGCAGGAGGCAGAGCCCCGAGTCGCAGCCCCACGATCCCCAAAAACGGGCAAGGAGCGACTCCAGCACCTCCAGCACCGTCCCATCAGGGGATAGCACGGAGGCGCCGACATCCCGGGCGGGGGGTGGGGATCGCGTCTGCCCACATGGTATGAAAGGGAGAAGTAAGGGCGATTTGACAGCGAAGCCCCTCGCCCCTCTTTTTTGAAGGGGATCAGGAGGTAGATGTTTTATACCTTTAAAAATAAACTTCCGTTGAGCCAAATAAACACCCAGTTCTCGGCGTATATACACCCCATGTATATGAGTGTGAGCCCGGGGGCTGGGACACGGCCCCGAGTGGGTGCCGGCACCGTGCCCGCCGTCGGGGCTGCTGGGACTGGGACCCGCCGCACATTTGGGACCAGGAGACCTAGGGGCAAAAGTTTCGGAGCTGCTATTTTCAGTGCGCTCCTCGACAGGGAAAACAGGCTCCATCTGCACACGTCTCTTTCAGAGATTGGCTCAAACTGGGACAAAATAAGGGCAGAAATTTCCATCTTTCAGTCTCTGTATGCATATATATAATTATTTTTATGCATATAGAGAGAGTAAAAGATAAAGAAAGAGGCGGCCTCAGGAAACCCAGGCCAAATTTTGCTTTGCGCTCTCTCTCCTCCTTTCCCCTCCCTCTGTAGCTGAACGTCACCGTTGGAAGAAGCTGTTGAAATAAATCAAATAGTGACACTTTGACGGCTTTACTTGTATAAGCAATATGGTTACCATATGGCATTGTTATTTATGAATGACAGCATAAATTGTATTACAAAGTCCATCGCGCTTTATTGGGAAGCTTCTCCCCTGCCTCTAACGTTTATATGGGCATCTCCAGGCAGGGGGAAAAAAAAAAAAAGGAAAAAGGTGCATCTAATAAAACTCGGCGGTGCTGCGGCAAACACCATTTTTTGAGGGGGTGTTGTGCCGGTTCTGCGCCAGCTGCGGCGTGAGGCGCGCAGCGGGGCAGGGTGTGGAGCGCCCAAAGTACGCGAGCGTTGCACGTCCCTCCGCGGCAGCTG
>NW_010174673.1:3110-3775 GCF_000695765.1 Mesitornis unicolor | reverse complement strand
CAGCTGAGCCTCCGGTCCTGGAACCCAGCGCTGCGCTGCTCCTTGCCCGCCTCAGCTTCACGGCATCGCCGCCGAGAGCGGGGTTTGTGTGGCAACTGCTTTTATATACACATATATATATATATACATGTATATATAAGTATATATATGTGCAACTCAGAGAGCAATAAATATTAATGGTACGAAAGAGAGGTGTTCTTTCCTGCTGCCCCCGCCCTGCCTAGGGGTTTTAAAAATAAAAAGGGCATTTAAAAGTTACAGCTTTGGCTGAGATTTTCATTATTTCCCCTTTTTATTCTTTTACATTACGCTGCCGGTAGAGCCTGACAAAGAACTTTTGTCCCGGAGTGTGTTTTACAGAGGGAGGCTACAGCACAACACATGTGGTCTTCACGGGTCAGAGGTCGAAAGGCCTAAAAGTGCCTCGGCTCGGCACCATCAAAGCTAACCTGCAACTTAATATCCTGTTGATGAGCTTGTTGAATTTATGAGTGTCTGTGATACAGACAACGCTGCGAGTGATGCCGCTCAATTGGCCTCTTCTTCCCAAGCTACTGGGGCCGGCCGCACGCCTTCTCCTGCCCCGCTCTTCGTTCCGTTACTCAGGGGAGAAAGGAAGGATGAATTTTGCGGCGAAAGACCCCCTGTTCTTCCTACACACACCC
>NW_010174673.1:2684-3079 GCF_000695765.1 Mesitornis unicolor | reverse complement strand
GGCCCTTCCTCCTCTTTCCCGGGCAGGCAGAGCGCCCAGCCCCGCCACAGCCTGCCCCCCTCGCTGCGGCACCTTCGGCTCTCCGGGATTGAAGGCAGGATGGGGGGTGCGGAGCAGCCCCCTCATCACCCCCGGCTCGAGGGCAGTGACACGTCCCGGTGAAAGGGGGTAGAAGGCGAAGGCGATGAATATAGTCGAGGGGAAGCAAGAAATTGCTCTGGCTTGTTCCTACCTCCCCCCCGCTTCCAGCTCCCTCCACATCAGCAGCCGGCAGAAATTAGAGCAGAGCAGTTTTAAAGAAAATTTCGGAAAACTTACGAAAAGGGCAGCGCTTTCCCGGGAAAGGTCTGACGTTTTACTCTGCAGGTCTGGCACCTCCAGAAACCTGTTGAAGA
>NW_010174673.1:0-2660 GCF_000695765.1 Mesitornis unicolor | reverse complement strand
ACTTTGGGTACCCGCTCACTTTCCTCCCGCGAAAGCTGCCGTGAGCCGGAGGCTGCTTTTCTGGCGGTGGCCAGGCAAGGGGGTGCGGGGGCTGGCTGGCGGTGCCTCTGCCTCCCCTCTCCACCCTCCCTCGCTTCCCTTCCCTTGTTACCCTGTGACATGAGGAGGGGGGTGGGGGGGAAGGTTTTTTTGCGGTTCGGAGGGAAAGAAAGCGCTTCTGAGGAGGGACGGCGACGTGACTTTGAACTTGGATCAGCTCCTTTACTTCCTGCAGAGAGAGCGGGGCTGCAGCCCTGGAAGAATGGCAGAGCCCGGCCAGTCCACGGGGGCTCCGGCTGGAATTCACTGAGGCCTCCCCCACCCTCGTCCCCTGTAACTCCCCTCCCCAAAGCGCCCCGGTGCCGGTACCGCTGAGCGGTCAGCATGCGGGTGCGAGGGGAGGCAGAGAAAGAAGGAAAGAGAAGGAAAAAGAGAGGAAGAAAATAAACAAAGGGCGGGGGAAAAAGCAGTAAAAGAGAAATGAAAGGAAGAAAAGGAAGAAGGGAAGGAAGGAAAGGAGAAAGATGGAAGGAATAAATAAAAGGGGGGGAAGAAGTAAGAAAGAAAGGAAAGGAATAAAAGGAAGAAGGGAAGAAGGGAAGGAGAAAGATGGAAGGAATAAATAAGGGGGGGGAAAGAAGTAAGAAAGAAAGGAAAGGAAGAAAAGGAAGAAGGGAAGGAAGGAAGGAAGGAAGGAAGGAAGGAAGGAAGGAAGGAAAGGAGAAAGATGAAAGGAGAGAGGGAGGAAGGGAGGAAGGGGAGAGGGATGGAAGGAGGGATGAAAGGAGGGACGGGAGGAAGGAAAGGAAGGGAAAGAAGGAAGGAAGGAAGGAAGGAAGGAAGGAAGGAAGGAAGGAAGGAAGGAAGGAAGGAAGGAAGGAAGGAAGGAAGGAAGGAAGGAAGGAAGGAAGGAAGGAAGGAAGGAAGGAGGGAAAGAAGGAAGGAAGGAAGGAAGGAAGGAAGGAAGGAAGGAAGGAAGGACAAAGAGGGAAAAGTTATTAATAGGGAAGAAAAGGGAAGAAGTGGAAAAGAGAAAAGAGAATGAAAGAGAAAGAGAAAGAGAGAAAGAGGGAAAGAAAATAAAGAAAAGAGAAAGATAAGGAAGAAGAATAAGGTGAAAATCCAGAAGGTATGTATTTGTATGAACAGTCACCCTTTTTTATCTTTTTTTTTTTTTAAACAGTATTTTCAACTGATAATTTTCCTGGACATTTTGATTCTCTCTCTAATCTCAGATGTAATAACTTGTTTTAAATTAAAAAAAAAAAAGTATTCAAGGGTCTAGTTGCCCGTATGATTTCTTCCCTAATCTGGAGACAGACGATGCGGGAGACCAAGCTTTCCTCTCCAGCTCGAGTTCTCGCAATCCCCAGTAGCGGTGTAGGACCCTTCCCAGACCTCCGCCTTAGAAACCTTTCAGGGAAGGAAAATGGAATTTGTTCGCAGTCCGTCCCTGGGAACCGAGGGGATCAGGACAAGGACAGCATATGCTCCCAAGCTGCAGCCTGGGAAGGCGAGACCTGGGGAGCAGCCACTCTTGCCTGCAAAGCCAGAACCTAGTGACGGCGTGGTGGAGAGGGCTGCTGGCATCAGAGATGTATCTCTGCATTAATATTCAGTTTATCTTCTCATGACCATTTCGGATTAGAAGGAGTCCCACTTCTTCCCAAATTAAATCCTTGCCTTGTTCAAAGAGCAATGTCCGGCACTGGCATATTTCAGCCAGTTTCGGACAGGGTTGGAAATATTTTAACTATTTAGTGACAGTGATGGGGAAAACCTTATTTAAACAACCCTAGTCGGTGGGCAATGTTACCTTTTCCTTCCTTCCTCCCTCCCTTCCTCCCTTCCTTTTATCCATCCAACTCTCGCTGTAAATCCCGTCCTCGGGTCCAGGTCTGAGCACGCCTGTGTCCGATGCGGGGTTCAGTGCTGTGAGGAGTCGCAGCGGGAATGTCGCAGGGAAAATTTCGTCCACCTTTTAAAAGGAGCCCTATTAGACATTTGGGGTTGCTCCTCCGCCAAGGATCGGGACGCAAGGTTAAGTGCAGGACGGTTCAGAGCACACATGTTATCTCGGGTTTTAATTTTGACAAAGCCTTATCTATTGGCGAGCTGCTGGCCCTGAGATGATTATTTTTCAGCTACTACAAAACAAACCGAAGCAGGGGCCAGACATGTATTTACTGGAGGGGGAGGGGAAGGGGACTTGTTTGCTCTGTGTTTGTGTATATATGTGTGTGTGTGTGTGTGTGTTTGTGTGTCGGCTGGATGCTTTTTTATTCCTGCCATGAAAGAATCCAGTTTCCAAATAACAATGGCAGGGTGGGTTTTGGGGTTGGTTTTTTTTCATTTTTTTCCTTTTGTTTTTGTTGCTTTTTTCAAGAAAGGAAAGAGACAAGGAAAACTCCTGAAGCATCTGCTCTCGGATGTGCATTCACAACACATGCAGATTGACTCCTTTGCTCCCGCACAAGTGGTTTAAAAGACCAAACAACCAGGGCGACGATTCCTTCTTTATTTTAATTTCCATTTTTATTATTTTATTTATTTTATTTTTATTTTCCCCTCCCCAATGTCACTTTTATCTGATTCCCTTTTCGCTCCCTTTATCGATCATG
>NW_010174672.1:0-10363 GCF_000695765.1 Mesitornis unicolor | reverse complement strand
CGTGAGGGGCTGCTGCGGGCTCTGCGGCCTGGCAGCCACCGGTGGAACCGCTGTGGGGTCTGCGGCCCGGCACCCACCGGGGAAACGCTGCTGGTGACCACAGGCTGTGCCCGTTGGGTACCCTTTCAGGTCTTAGGAAGAAGAGCTCGGTAATGTGAAGTGAGAGTGGTACAGTATCTGTTCAGGTGGGATAATTACACTCCTTATGCAGTACTTCAGGGCTAAACCATGAAGTAGACGGGAAATCCTGCCAGGCAGGTGCAGAGGGTGAAAATATCACGTTGGTGATGACATTTGGGACACTTAGGCTCAACGTTGTACTTTTGGGATTGGGAAGGGTGATGCCTTCTTTCCACGTGGGTTAGGTACCCTGTAGGGTTAGACAGTGAGATGCTGCAATGTGAAGAGGGTTGTGAAAAAGAGAAAAAGGCATCCAAGATAGAGGGTCAGAGGACTGTGGGATGTGGGTTAAGTAATTTTTACTCAGAAAGTTAGTAGGTGGCCTGTAGTAGAGTTGCTGGGGTTTTGTACTGTTCCAAGTACTGGTTAGTTATTGTTAAATATCAGCTAATCCAAAGAACACTACAGATTATAGAAAAAAATAACTTCTGGTCCATCAGTGCATCAACACAGTTTGCTACCTGGAGTACTGGCAGATCAGTTTTAATATGAGTTACCTTTAAGTTGCACAAGGGCATGTTCCTCACTCCCATACTGGTAACTGTGGGATGGAAACTATTTGTCAAATAAGAACACATTGTCAGTGTTTGCAAGGGAACCCAAACTCTGTTGTGATAAATGCATTTATTGTATTTAATTTTTTTTCTATGTCCAAAGTAAAGAATGAGTCAGCCAACAGTGAAATGACCACAGGGCTACTAGACCTAGCTGTGCACGTGAAGGAAGGCTGCTGAGGGACATTGTGAACATTGTGAATCCACGTCCAGCAGTGATGATTATTGTTAGTATTTATTGTAGTAATCAAGAGAAGTCCTGTTGTAATAAGATTTTCTTCCCTCTTTTTTTTTTTCTTCAAAATGGTGTGGCTCAAATGTTGAGTAGTTGAACAGCACCTGAATTTTCCCAAAGGCCTCTTTTAAAAGAGGAGGTTTTCTTCCTTAGGGAGAGTAAGCTAATTCTCAACTCTACTGGCTTCGACAGTGCAGCTTCCAACAGGGGGTGTGGAACAGTGCCGGCTGTGGTCGTGGCATTTCATGTGATTCAGGCAAATGTCAGCTAGGAGTTTGCTTGAGATGACCTATTTATTTCATTTAGGTTGCACAGTGGGTGTTGCTGGCAGTGATTTGCAGATTGGATTGACCTATGCTGGAGAAGATGAGGTAGAAGCTAAAACTGTCCCTATTCCTTGCCAGCTCTCTGAAATACGGAGCCTTTGTTGAGCACTGAAAGGAAGCAGAGCAGATAGTGCTGCTCTTGCCAGAAGCAAGGGCTGGAAGCAAGCTGACTTTGGCATGTCCTTGTAGAGGCTTTGTGCATTTCAGTTGTCCAGGGAATCAGAGATGCTCTGGTCAACTGTCCCTTGCTTAGACTTTCTTTTAGGAAGGTTAACTAGGGGCTGGTAAGTCCTGCTGATATTTGATTGTGTTTGTCTTGTCAGAGTAGTACAGCTGGGATGTAAAGGCTGCCCAGTATAGCTCTGTTCCCGGGGTGCTTTGCCACACCTCCAATGAGCCCTCAGGCAGAAAAGTGCCTGAGGCACTCCCAGAGCAGCACAGTCTTAGCATCTGCCCTCTTCTGTCACTCTGGATATTTAAACTGAGTTTTTAGTCTTCATTCCTTCAGATAAAAAGTGCTGTTCTTTTCTCTCAGCTCAGGAGTTCATTGGCAAGAAAACTGAAAGCAGATAATCCCTGGGAACTGCTCTGCACTCTGGCTTCTGGGTTCTGGTAATACCAGGTAACTGTAATCACTGCACGCTCAGCCTGAGCCGTAAAAGAGAAGGGTAGAAATTGAGGACTGAGGAAAAATAGTACTGAGATAAGCCTGAAAGCAAGGCAGACTTTTTTCCTATATTTTTTTTTCTTTTTTAGATTAAAGGTAGTGTACAGAAGAAGAAGAGGTTTATGTCTGAAATGGTGATGTTTCTCATGGCTGTAGTATATGAACTTGAAGAGAATCATTTTTATCACTCAAAAAGCAATTTCTATAGCTAATCAGTTCTGCTTAGACCACTTCACAAGAGAAGTTTCTTTGCCAGAAAATAGTCCATCCAGCAGCTTGTTCAGTGGGTTATTGATTCCCCAGGTATCGTTCTTCTGACCCAGCTTTTTTGTCAGCTCCTGCCATCCAGGCCACCCTGTAGGGATATTCCTTCTAGCAAATGTGAACAGACTTTAAAGACACTTCTTTGCAGTGACTGAGTTCCCCTCCCATCATCTTACAGAAATGCAAGCATTCATTTTGCTTTTGAATGTATAAAATGGCCAGGAGCTGGTTTGGTTGCCAGTTTGATTTAATTGTTGTCTTCATTAAATATCTTGGGATCTGCTGTAACACGCTGCATGCAGGGTTTGAGTGCTGTAAAACTCCTGAACTTTGGAGCAGAGGGTACTGAATGTGAAGGTGAAAAATAGGATGTTGCCAGTTAGGGTTTGTGGCAGCGTGAGGTGGCAATGGTTAGATCTGCAGCAAAGTCACTCTGCAGGAGACTGATTTTGCATCAGAAAATTAGAGGGGAAAATTAATTGGATTTTTTTTTTTTTTTAGGAAAATGCTATGTTTTTGGAAGTATGTGTTTGTTGCTGTGATCTGATAGTAAGATTGAGCCGCTCATTTTTCTGAATCAAACATTCTGGAGGAAGCTCTACAGCAGTGTTTCAGCTGGCCTGCTTTTGAAACACTCCAGTATTGAAGAGAACTTACTACAAGGAAGTCATCTTTCAAGGGACTTTTGGCATAGCCAGTGGCTTCTATGTACTTCAGGCATACAAAACCAAGGTGCCCCCAATTAGGAAATCAAGTGGAGAGCTGTGTCTGGATGTTTGGGCTGGGATGCTCAGCATTGCTTTTGATGTCTGTGTTGTAGGTGTAGCCAAGCTATTTGCCTCAGCTTTTTGTAATATTGAGAGGAAGAGAAGGCAGGCAATTAGGGCAGTACTTTTGGTCAGGTTTAGATGGCTGCCTTAGAATCAGATCAACTGTTCATCAGAGCGCCTGGCTGTCCCTATTAATGATGAGAGCTAAAGGTGAGAGTTGCAGTGGGTTATCTGATTAACTTTAGATATCAACATCTGTCTGTCAAAATGATCTTTATGCATCCAGCTGAAGGAAATCAATTTCAGCCTGTGCTTAGAGGACAGGAATCTCAGCAGGTTGATGCAGCCTGCAGCTTGGTGCCTCATGGTAGTGAGGGCTGCTGTCTGTGCTTCGCAAAGCAAAGCTCCGTGTTGAGAGGAAAGGTTGTCTTGAAAACAGTAGTGGCATAGAGGCCATCTTAGCTCATGGAGTGGAGAGGTTTAAAGTGCACCTCTGAATTCTTTTAAGTCCTTACCTGTCAGATTCTCTTTAAAAAAGTAGTTTAGTGTAATAGCATTCTGCCTTCCGGAGAGGTGATATAATTTGATTTTACGTGAGCCATCTTTAAATGTCAGGTATTTTGCAATTTGCCAGGGAGTTGCCATATGCTATTGTAAAGCTGGACTCCAAGATCTCAAATTTTGATTCTTTCTTTTTAGCCTAACTGGAATAGGGCAGTGTAGTGTGTGACAAAACAACAAATCTAAATGGCTCTGGGTAGTTTTTAGAGAAAGGGAGGGTTTCCATTTGAGAATGATCACCAAGTCTGGTGATGGGCCCACACTTACTTGATCCAAGAGAGAATGATGCTGGTGAGAAACCAAATCCACTCATTCATGTGTGTTTACTTACCTGTCAATAATGTCTTTGCATTAATGTCATATTGCTCATAGACTTCATCTGTCTTTAGCAGCTGCAATAGTGAGTGTTTTCTTTCAAAGCAATATGTCTGAGCCAAAGGTGTTAACAGGCCCTGGCTTCTTGAGAAGAACTGCCTTACATAGTGTGCTTGCACTTTCAGAAGTAGATTTTTATTTCCTTTGGTAGCTCTGAGTGCTCAGGAAGGATCACACACAGATAACTTTTTATTCCGGAAACAGCAGGATAGGACAAACACCTAAGTAGCAATGCGTGTTTGTTGGTCTTTGACACAGCCCATGGTCCAGGGAGCCATGTTCCTATCAGGCTCCCAGTTTACAGAAATGGTGTCAGTAAGCCACTCTTGTTGCAAAGCAGCCTATTTATTGTGTTCCTCCTGCAACTTAGGGAGGTAACTGGGGAAAAAAGCACAACAAACAAAAAAGCATTTTTATTCCAAGCTTCATACCAGAGTCTCTCTTGCTGTTTCCAAAAGTGAGTGTCTTCATGACATTACATTAGTACAGTGTTGGTAGTCAGTAGGTTGAGTGAAACATATATTTCAAGTTGAATGGATCTGGGCTACCTTTTATGCAGATCCCAAAGTATCTTGGGTTTAACTAAAAGGCTATCAGCTACATAGATTCAGCTAACAAAAAGGCACCCAGTGCTGTCGCTGACATCGTGGTGCAACATCATGTTCTTGTGGTGCCCAGATGTGCGAGATACTGCGTGTGTGGTAACTGCCAGTAACTCCACGTGGTTTGGATATGGAGAACTGAGTGGTGTTATATCACTGGGTAGTGAGTGGCTGCTCACCACTGCAGCCAAAAAAGCTTTTCCTTTTCCTGCAGCTGCTGCTAGGACACATGAGGTGAGACTGCTTCAGTGACGGGATCTACTCCTGCCATTTCCAAGCAGGATGCTGACCCACAGGGACAGGATGTGCAGTATATGAAATGCAGTGCAAGCCTCCAAGTCCTGCTGAGTATCAGGTCAGGCTCCCCAGTGCTCTGCTGTTTCTGCAGGGCTGAGGTGTGATGTGGGAGGCTGACTCCTTTTGAAAAGATCTTGGCTGTTCAGGCTGTCCCATATCAATGAGTGACTTTGGGGAGTAGCAGGAGATGCCTTGTAGGATTCATTTTCTACAGAGGCTTTTTTGTTGTTGTTTCTCTTCTGAGGTAATGCTATATTGTAAAGATGGGCTGAAAGTATGAGATTAGAGGGAGAGATACTCACTCAAAGCTGGAGCAGAAATGGCTTTTACAGCTGTGGCCAGGTTAACTTTGTGGTGTAGATGAGGCCATGATCTGCTCCTGCTGCTCTTTGGTGGAAGGAGAGAGACGGCTTCTAAAGCTTCGCACTTTCCTACAGCCTCTGCCAGTCTCTGTGCCTGGGGAGCTCCAGCTCTGCCCAGTTTAATTCACTCATTAAAAGTAGGCAGGGTGGGACAGCTGGAATCGAGAGCTCTCTTGTTCCAGAAATGGTACTCGGAAATAAAATCCTACCCGATGCCAGGTCCTTCAAAGATGGAGAAACCCCACTCTTCATAGCTTTGTCTAAAATAGCTACTAGATGTCTTGAGACACAAAGCAGTAATGTCTACAACAGTCTGAGGATGCTACTATAAGAGACGTCTACTAACATGAGCACCCTGGTGGAGTACAGCCTGCTACGGGGCCTAATTATGGTCTTATTAAAGCTTTCTTTCATCACTGCCTTCCAGCCTTCAGATGGTGATTAGACCTATTTATAGGGGCAGAGTTCCTTAATATTCAGCACAGTGCACCTCTTGCCAATCAAATCAGTACCATCTGCATCTTTGATTGCTGCTTAATAACACTGTAGAACATGGTTAATTAAAAAATATAAATAGACTTTTCATCCTCTTAACTTATCAAAGTGCTTCCCTCCTCCTCCCTTCCCCTCTCTGCCCTCCCCCAAAAGGTAAAGTTGGCTTAGTACAGGGGCTGTTGGCTTTCTGGCTGTCTGATCCCTAACCATAGCCCTAATTCTGAAAGGATATTGGGGCTCAGGCTGAGGTCCCCAGTACTGTGGGTGGCTTAGAGAAGAAAGCTGTGAAGGGAGCAAAGTTGCTGCAGTGCCATGGTTCCCTTGGCAAGCCTTTTGTAGCCCCAGTGTCTCTGGAGTTGTTGGCTTTGTGATTCTCTGAACCCTAACCCTTGTACCCCTTATTTCACTGCTGAAAATGCATCCTGCTCTCCTACTCAGGATAGTTACCTACTGTGTGCTCTGCTGGAGACTAAATGTCAAACTCTCCAGTGAGTGGCAACACAGGGCAGAATGATCATTTGCTGCACAATAAAATAGGACTTAAATCTGGGCTCTTGTGCTGCATTTACCACCAGAGCATAAGCAACTCCTAGTTCTTGTTTCAGTTGCATGTCTGTATGCATGTGCATACACTGTCTTATCCTGCCCCTTAACAGAAGGAGCATGTGCAGTGACATGCTTTGCTTTTCTAGCATTTTAAGTGTCTTTTTAAAAATATAGTAAAATAAAAATATAGTTTGCTGGCTTTGCAGCTAGTAAACTCACAGGACTGTGCTTTATTTGTGGAGGGCAAGATGATAGAATTGTCTTCTTTTTTTAAATTATTCTTATTTTTTCCCCTGGAGGAGTTCATTCTAATATTTTGTTGGAATGGTGCCTAGGCAAGCTTCTACTACAACCAAGGTACAACTTGAATATATGCAGCAGATTTGATCATGATTTGAAATTCTGTGGGAAGCCTGTGCAGAAAGTAGAGAATGAGGATGATGTAGTAGTATGCTAAGTGCAGTACTACAGAGTACCATAGTTAAGTGTCCTGTAAGTTGTTTGTGAACACAACAGACATCGTAGCAGCTGGGAGCTTTGTGAGCTCTGAAAGCCGTGTTTAGGTATTGTGGAGCAGAGGAAAGTGAGAATAACAGAGGTCTGTTATTGTCAGCCAGGATGGGACAACATTTGTCCAGGTATGCGTGGTAGAAAGTATTATGTGTAAGAAATTACTGTCAGTGAAGAGTTTGGGATGACTTCTCACTGTGAACCAGGTTGTGCATGTGACTTTTCATCTGTTGGAGGAGTCAGCACCGTGTAATAAGCTATGCCTAAATCTTGTCTGTCTTTTGAGTGTGTTTAATCTTAACCTGTAGGTCATCTGTGACTTGGTCTGTTCCCACTGTGAAACCATCCTGGTGTAGTGGTATGTGGTGAGGATGTGCAGACTTTTGCATTCTTGCAGGTGGGTGGAAGGCCTTGATCTTTTACCAGGGTCTTTCAAAGGAGAGACACAGGGCTAGAGACAAGCTGTCACTTCTCAGAAATGCTGCTGTATTTGGGAATTAAAGGCCTTTAGTTCATGCTGCCTTTCCAGTGCAGTGACAAAAGCAGCAGCCCAGTAATTGCTGAAGCAGCCCTTGTATCTTTGAAGAATACATAGGGTTTTTTCAAAGTATTTAAGCCTTCTTCTCCCCAATGCCCCTTTTTTTTTAATCCTTTGAAGCATGTTAATGAACCAAGTATTGTTGGTGGCTTGCTTTAGTCTCTCTTTATTTTCATGGCAAAGTACACATCTGGTAAGTGCTTTACAGTCTCTGCCTGTGTTGAGGGCAGCCAAATTATTTTCTTAATATTGCCTTTGTTTACATTCCCTGGCAAAAGTAAGATATTTTGAGGTTGTGGGTTGGTTTTTTTGTTTGTTTGTAGATAATTATCTCAGTTATTGATGGTCCATAGAGTGAGATTTTTCTAAAGAATTTTGAGGAGTGTTACATCTTTTGCAGACTCTACTTGCTCTGTAACAAGTTCTCTTGGGCTTAGCCTTGACATAAGGAGTTTTATTCTTGGGTCCAGGGGGAAGTAACCCAAGAAGTGAGCAGAGTAAGTGGAATGTTTTTCTACCTATCCAGAGCAGTGAATTGTATACTTCATTTTCTGGGTTCAGAGCTGCAAATCCCTATTTAGCCATTAGAGTATTAGACTTCCTGTGATGGTTGATCAGTATAACCAGTTGTTGATTCCAGATAGCCGATAACCTTGGAGTGCCTGGCCTGAATCTATCCTGGGGTAAGCCTTTTGGAAAGGTGAGACAGTCTGGTGGAGGCTGATTTTTCCCTTTTCCACTGCTGTTGTTTTCACTCAGCTTTTGCTAGTGTGAATGTTGGAACTGAAAGGGAGAGAGCAGCTTTGGGTGCAGAGGGGTAGCCACCAGCACTGATGAGTTTTTTACCAGCTTGCCTGAGGTTAAAGCATAGACAGCTTGAAGCAAAAGAGCAAACCTGTGCAGTTGCTAGCCCTGGTCAGAACTTTCACATCAGGATATAGCACTCGTAAGCAGGTGGTGCAGTGAGAAAACAACCTTTTTGTTTGCAATTTAATAAGGCAAATGAGGTTATTATATAACACCAGAGCACATTTGTCTTGATCATGAAGTTTGACATAGGAAAAAATAACTGAATAAAGAGTCACTGGAGCCCCCAGATGCTGCTGTTCTTTTCCAGAGCCTCTTTGATCACAGAAGAAGAGCTGTGTTGCTGTTTCTTCTGCCTTGTGTGGCCCACAGGTGGTCACACCACTAATGATTAAATCTGTTGGGTGATCTGACATCTGCTCTTCTGAATCATACTTGCTTTGGGGTTTTATATGCCCATTTCTCACTGTACCATCTGAGTATTTCATCTCAGCATCATAATTCCAGGATAGTATGCTTTCTGCTGCAACACGTCAGCTCCCTCTTTAAGATTCTGGAGTGATACTGGAACCAGTTTGTTGCTTTGTGGAAGTCACTTCCATGTGTAAGATGCAAACAGTGTATTTGCACCTTTGGTATGTATGTTACATGAAAGCTTGGCATCCTTGGGCAGGGTGAGAGACCTGAGATATTTCTGGTCTGCAACACTTTATTTTTATGTAATGCCTAATGCTGATAATGGAGCATGGCAAGGAAATGTGCTGCTTCTTTCTCAGTGCACTGGAGGTTGAGATAAAGGAAAAGTGACATTCAGTCTTTGCTTTCCTTCCTGGCTTTTGTTGGGAATATTTTGAATTTCCCTATTAAAATCTGCCTTGTTCCTGCAGTCCCTGTCTGTTATGGGGAGCAATTCTGCTTTTATTTTAAGCATATGGTCAGGCCTTTATTCAAAGTGTTGTAAAACTAGCTTGTTTCTTCAGTTAGTTTGGTCACAAAAGGTAGTAAACAGCAGGTGTAGCATGGGATTTTGCCTGAGTCTTGTCATTCAGATAACTGTTGCTGTTTTTTCTCTTTCCTGCTATAAATCTCTAATTAGTTACCTTGCACTAGAAGAGTTGTCTCTTATATCTGTCTCTCATAGCAGTTCCCACAGAGTCTACCACGTTTCTCTAATGTGGGGGTTTTTTTTAGGAAATGTGAGAATCTGGAGCTCATGTGAGAGGCTGCATTGAGAACCTGCGAAACTGAAGTTTACTGACAGCCAAAGTGTGACAGTGTGAGCAGGAGCCACCTGGGGCTTTTCCTGCTTTGCCCCACTACTGTGTGCTCCTCTCTTTCCAGGGGAGCAGTGGGTCCTGAAGAGCAGCCTGCAAGGAAGGAAACAGGTTGGTAGTAGCTGGGAGAGTGCTGCTTCTGAGTGTGAGCATCTCTCAGTCAGCAGCTGAACTGAGCTTGGCTTTAAGGTCACTGAGAGAATTAGGATTGGTGAGAGTGTGGGAAACCTTTACTGGGGCTGTATAATCTCATCTGGCCTGAAGAGGTGAAAAGCTTGGCCTTATCATCCTGCAGGGCAGTATTGCCATTGCACGGTAATGGTTTTGATAGTGAAGCAAGTTTAAAAAGTCTCCTTCTTGCCCCTGCTTCCCACTCTGTTTCATGACTGGGCAATTACAGCTGTTTATCTGGCTGTGGTAAATTGGGTCATTGAGCTGATCTGAGTTAAAAATAGGCGCCCCAACCATCAGCAGCACTGATGCAAGAGAAGACTTGGGACTAGTGGTAAGGAAGATCATAAACTTGTTTTGCTGCTGGAGTCAAGCGTCCCGTAACTGCGCTGTGTTGTCTGGTTGCTTCATTCCTCATTGACAGTCAAATAGATTTGAAAGCAAAAGGGTTCAGGCTTGGTTGTGGTCAGCAGATCAAGAAATGCCATCTCAAAATTAGCTGTGCTTCTCTCAGATTAACTTGTATGCTTTACAACTCCAAATAATAATTTCCTGCCTGCTGAATAGGCCCAGTCAAGAAGACTAATCAGTGTGCAAACATTGCCGCTAAAGAGTGTGGGTACAGAGCCTGGCTGCCAGTGATGCATGAAGTGAAACAGAATAAGCCTGGGCTTCCTGCAGCCGAGCCAGGTCTTCTGATGGCTGGGCTTGATTTTGCAAATTTGTTATCTGCAGAAAGGCTCCTAGGCTGCTTCCTTCTCTTACCTCTCATATGGTTTGTTGTTAAATACTTCCTTCCCAAAAAAACCCGACCAACCAAACCCCCCCC
>NW_010174671.1:0-423 GCF_000695765.1 Mesitornis unicolor | reverse complement strand
GACAGGGACTGGGATGGGATTGGGAACTGGGATTGGGACTGGGAATAGGGACTGGGATTGGGATCTGGGATTGGGGACAGGGAGTGGGGACAGGGATGGGACTGGGATGGGACTGGGGAAATGGGATTGGAAATGGGACTGGGAACTGGGAGTGGGGACAGGGGGATTGGGAGCTGGGTTTGGGACTGGGAATGGGAACTGGGAATGGGACTGGGAACTGGGTTTGGGATGGGACTGGGAATGGGGACAGGGATGGGACTGGGATGGACTGGGAATGGGGACAGGGACTGGGAATGGGATTGAGGTCTGGGAATGGGAACTGGGATTGGGGACAGATACTGGGATGGACTGGGACTGGGAACTGAGACTGGGATGGGACTGGAATTGGGGACAGGGACTGGGATGGACTGGGAATGGGACTGG
>NW_010174670.1:0-500 GCF_000695765.1 Mesitornis unicolor | reverse complement strand
CCCAATGTCTGAGGGTACCCAAGCTCACCTCTTGTCTCACCACCTGTCATGTAGGTTATTTGGGAGCAGGGACACTTTCTACAGTGCCCATGAAACTGCCTTTATTTTGCATAGACCTTTGTGCCAGAGTGAAAACAATCTGACCCTCTTGCATCGAAAGGCATTTCCCTGTGATCCATCACCTGCAAGACAGAGGTTTGTTTCACCAAAATCCTTGCAGGAATCTTCCTTGGCTTAGGAGTGCAATTCCTGATGAACTCCTTCACGAGACTTTGCTTGTTAGCCAAAACCAGATGGATCTGGGCTTATATAGTTCTGCCAGACTTTAAAAACTATTGTCACCTATATTTCAAGCATGTTTTAATTGCTTTAGAAGAGAAGCAACACTTTGATTTATACGCTATGTCAAAATAATATGCTATTTCAACTGACCTAATTGTCTGCTTCATTCAACAAGGCAGAAGAGTATTTTTCAGGTTTAAACATTAGCAATACACATG
>NW_010174669.1:1007-1581 GCF_000695765.1 Mesitornis unicolor | reverse complement strand
TTCCACCGAGGTCCGGGGGGAAATGCCCCGACGGGGCGGGCAGAGCCGTGGGGTGCGCTGGTGGCTACCGCCGCGATGGGGGTTGCATAACCCCAGCGATGCGCAGAGAGCCGGAGTGAGCAAGCGGGTTATATATAGCTGCCCTGTCTGTAGCCTGCGGGGCTTGATTCTTCTGTTGAAATATTATCTTTGGATGTGGTAAAAATATTTGCAGAGAAAAATCTAGACGACTCTTACATATTTAAGCATATGTTCCTGCAGCTAACGGCATAAGGGCAGAGCGTGACACGATCGTGGCAGCGTGGATCCCGGCCGGGGCAGTTTCTACCCTGAGCTCAGGGACACACCAAGGGAGAGAGTGTCCCGGTGCTGATCCGCGCTGCTTACCTGGCGGCAAGACAAGGAGAAGGGGAAGGGATTTCGTTAAGGCACTTCGGGGCGATACCGGGAAAAAGCGAGGAGCTGCGGATGCGAGCTGCAAACCGCTCCAGGAGCTCAAGGGCTGATGCGGGCGGGACGCCGGGCGCCAGCCCGTTCCCCGGCGTGTGCCTGGCTCTGGGCAGCCTTTGCCCCA
>NW_010174669.1:406-958 GCF_000695765.1 Mesitornis unicolor | reverse complement strand
AAGAAAAGCCCCGAATCCAGTGCCCCAGCAGAGTCGGGAAGCTGGGGATTGCTGCCCATGCCTAACTTGCTCGCACCGTTCCCCAGGTTTATTCCTTCCTCCTTCCCCGCTCCTTAGGTAAAGCCCCAGCTGGAAGCGGCGCACGTCGGGGACAGCCCGGGGGGGCTCGGCCTGCGCACCTCCCGGCAGGGACGGGGCTAAGCGGTCTCTGCCGGGGATATGGGACCAGCCGGAAATCTCAGCGGAACGGGTCCCCACCGAGCTGCGGGGCTGCAGCCCCGAAACCCCCAGTCCTTGAGTGGAGCCCCTGCAACCCTCCTCCCACACCCGAGCCTGGCCTCACAGGGTGAACGGCGCCGGGCGAAGCTGAGCCGACGGGAGAGCGACCCGAGCCCTAGCTCCTCCGCGACGGGGTAACCCCGCAGCTGCAGAGCAGCCCGAGGGAGCGAGTGGTACGGCGCTGTGCTGCAAACGGGGTCTTCTCTTCTCCCGCACCCCCAAAAGGGCCTAAACCCAGAGGCTGCATTTGCCATGCGTCTCGTCCAGCCCACC
>NW_010174669.1:0-353 GCF_000695765.1 Mesitornis unicolor | reverse complement strand
CGGGGTGGTGGCCCGGGCCGCCGTTAGCGGTACTGCTCGGCTCCCGGCTCTGCAGCCGTCCCTGGGTAGGGAAGGGAGTGTCGAGGAGGGGGAATGAATGAACCTGGAGACTGTCAGAAGGGCACCAGGGCGAGGGCGAGTTGGGTTTCTCTACTCCCCGCAGCTCACACCTCGCCCCAACGGGTGGGGTGGGACAGGAGGTTGAGGTTGTCACACCGCCTCTGCGCTGGGAACGGCTCCGCGCTGCGGACGGTGAAGAAGGGCAGAACCCCCCACTTCACATGAACACACATCTGCTTCGCCCCGAAACGGTCGGGCCCCGGCGGTGCAAAAGTCCGTGGCAGGACCGCGGG
>NW_010174668.1:0-1740 GCF_000695765.1 Mesitornis unicolor | reverse complement strand
TTCTTGTAGATGGGTGTCACATTTGCAAGACCTAGACCAAATCACACAGGAACGTGTCCAGGCGGGTCTTGAATGTCTCCAGAGAAGGAGACTCCACAACCTCTCCAGGCAGCCTGTTCCAGTGCTCTGGATGACATGGATGACAACTTCCTGTTACAGCTGGTAAGTGAATCTACCAGGTGTAGTGCCCTGCTAGATCTACTGTTTACGAACAAGGAAGGACTTGTGGAAGATGTGGTGGTTGGAAGTCATCTTGAGCACAGTGACAATGACATGATATAATTTTACTTAGTGAAGTAAGAAAGGTTGTCAGCAAAACCTCTATCTTGGACTTCTGGAGGGCTGACTTTGATCTATTCAAGACGCTAGTTCAGAAAGTCTCTTGGAAAGCAGCCCTCAAAAACAAAGGTATCTAGGATGGCTGGGCTTACATTAAGAATGAAATTATATTACATTAAGAATGAAATTATGAAGGCATAGGAGCAGGCTGTCCCTATGTGCTGAAAAAGGAGCCATTGGGGAAGAAGACTGGTCTGGCTGAGAAGAGCTCTTCTGCATGAACTCAGAAGTAAAGATTTTTATCAACTTTGGAAAAAGAGCCAGGTGAAGCAGGAAAGACATTGTAAGGTCACGTAGAAAGAGAATTAGAGATGCAAAAGCTCAGTTAGAATTTAATCTAGCCATCTCTGTTAAGGAAAATAAAAAATGCTTTTATAAATATATTAATAACAAAAAGAGGGTCAGGGAAAATCTGCATTCTCTATTGGATGAGGAGGGAAACATAATAACTGAAGACAAGGAAAAGGCTGAGGTACTTAACACATTCTCTGCCTCAGTCTTTAACAAAAAGACTGCCTACCCTCAGGTCGACTTGGCTCCTGAACTGGTACATAGAGATGGGGAGCAGAACACCCCTCCTGTAATCCAGGAGGAGGTAGGTAGTGACCTGCTGTGCTACCTAGATCCCAACACGTCTATGAGTCCAGATGGGATTCACCCTAGGGTGGTGAGGGAGTTGGTGGAAGAACTGGCTAAGCCACTCTCCATCATTTCTCACCAGTCCTGGCTAACCAGGGAGAAGACATGTAGAAGACAACCAGGGGATCAGGCCCAGCCAACATGGGTTTAAGAAATGAAGGTCCTGCCTGACCAATCTCATCTCCTTCTATGACTGGGTGACCTGCCTAGTGGATGAGGCAAAGGCAGTGGATGTGGTCTACTTTGACTCCAGTAAAGCCTTTGACACAGTCTCCCACAGCATTCTCCTGGAAAAGCTGGCAGTCTGCAGCTTGGACAGGTGCACCCTTCGCTGGGTTAAAAACTGGTTGGATGACCAGGCCCAGAGAGTGGTGGTGATGGTGCTGCATCCAGTCGGCGTCCTGTGACCAGTGGTGTTCCCCTGGGATCAGTACTGGGCCCAGTTCTAGTCAACATCTTCATTGATGACCAGGATGAGGGGATTGAGTCTACCCTTAGTAAATTCACAGACGACACCAAACTGGGGGGGCGTGTCAATCTGCCAGAGGGTAGGAAGAGGCTGGAGAGGGACCCGGACAGGCTGGGTCAATGAGCAGAGGCCAACAGTATGAAGTTTAACAAGACCAAGTGTAGAGTCCTACGCTTCGACCACAATAATCCCATGCAGTGCTACAGACTGGGGTAGAGTGGCTGGAGAGCAGCCCAGCAGAGAGAGACCTGTCAGCACTGGGTGACAATCAATTGAACATGAGCCAACAGTGT
>NW_010174667.1:0-1851 GCF_000695765.1 Mesitornis unicolor | reverse complement strand
GTGACACGCGGGGAACATGCAAATGAGATGCTAATGAGATACAGAATGAGATGCAAATGACATGCAATTGAGATGCAGAATGAGATGCAAATGAGATGCGGGAGCGCACACAAGGAAGTGAGCCAGGGACACGCCACATGTATGCAAATCGCATGCTAAGCGTATGCAAATGACGCTACGCGTATGCAAATCGCACGTCGAGCGTATGCAAATGACATGCACAGGAGCAAGCCGAGCACATGCAGGGAACACGCCGAGTACACATGCAAATCACATGCTAAGCATATGCAAATGACATGCAAAGGACACGCTAAGCGTATGTAAACGACACGCTAAGTGTATGCAAATCACATGATAAGCGTATGCAAATGACACGCAAGGAGCAAGCCAAGCACATGCAGGGAACGCCAAGCACACATGCAAATCGCACGCTGAGCGTATGCAAATGAGATGCAAACAGCGCACAGACGACACGCAGGGAACGTGCCAAGGGCCTGCAAGTCGACATGCAAATGAGATGCAAATAACGTGCAGAATTACACGCCAATAGCACACAAATAATGCGCAGGGAACATGCAAATGAGATGCAAATGAGATGCAAATGAGATGCAAATGAGATGCAAGGAGGAAGCCAACTGCATGCCAAGCACATGCAAATTGACATGCAAATGAGATGCAAACGACACGCAGAATCACACGCCAACAGCACACAGATAACACGCAGGGAACATGCAAATAGACATGCAAATCGCATGCAAATGAGATGCCAATAGCACACGGACGACGTGCAGGGAACGTGCCACGGCCATGCAAATGAGATGCAAATGGCACGCAAAGCACATACAAGGAACATGCCAAGCACGCGTGCAAGTGAGATGCAAATTGCACGCTGAGCATATGCAAATGAGATGCAAATAGCGCACAAACGACACGCAGGGAACGTGCCAAGAACATGCAAACCGACATGCAAATCACATGCAAATGAGATGCAAAACCACACGCCAATAGCACACCAAAAACGCGCAGGGGATCATGCAAATGAGATGCAAATGAGATGCAAAAGCACACGCAGGGACCAAGCCAAGCACGCGCCGAGATCATGCAGGGAACATGCAAATGAGATGCAAATGAGGTGCAGGGAACACGCTAAGCACACGTTAAGCACGCAGGGACCCATGGCACCCACAGCACCCATAGCACCCAGTGCAGACCCTGCACCCACAGCACCCATGGCACCCAGTACTGCACCCATAGCACCCACTGCACCCATGGCACCCATAGCACCCATGGCACCCATAGCACCCATGGCACCCATAGCACCCATGGCACCCATAGCACCCATGGCACCCATAGCACCCATGGCACCCATAGCACCCATGGCACCCATAGCACCCATGGCACCCATAGCACCCATGGCACCCATAGCACCCATGGCACCCATAGCACCCATGGCACCCATAGCACCCATGGCACCCATAGCACCCATGGCACCCATAGCACCCATGGCACCCATAGCACCCATGGCACCCATAGCACCCATGGCACCCATAGCACCCATGGCACCCATAGCACCCATGGCACCCATAGCACCCATGGCACCCATAGCACCCATGGCACCCATAGCACCCATGGCACCCATAGCACCCATGGCACCCATAGCACCCATGGCACCCATAGCACCCATAGCACCCAATGCTGCAAACTCTGCACCCACAGCACCCATAGCACCCAGTGCACCCATAGCACCCATAGCACCCATTGCACCCACAGCACCCAATGCTGCACCTATAGCACCCAACACGTCACCCACAGCACCCAGTGCACCCAATGCTGCAAACTCTGCACCCACAG
>NW_010174666.1:0-1878 GCF_000695765.1 Mesitornis unicolor | reverse complement strand
TCTAGTCTTTGCTAGGATAGCCTGGTTTACTGTTAGGGCTGATACTGGTTTTGCCTTACGCTATATATCTAGTGAGGGAAAATGAATACGTTTTTTTAACAATGTTAATTTAAGAGGAGATTGATTATATACTCTAATTAAATCAATTTGAGTAAGGGGAAAGTGACCTCTAAAAATGCAAACTGTGTGCATAAAACTTTACTTTTAAGATTTTATTTTCTCAGTTCCATGACAAACATCGTTATCTGTTGATTTCTGAATAGTACCCCAGCCTGCTTCAGATAATGTCTGATCTCATGATAATATATCTGTGTCGTTTCATTTCCAGTTCAACGAGTAAGCAAGGAACAATGTTTCTTTAGAGGTCTTAACGACCTTAAAGCCCTTGGTAACTTTGATATTACCATAAAGAAAGAAAATATCAGGGCTGCCTGAATTTTTGAGGGAGTGGATGTTATATTTGGCAGCGGGCCACTGCAGCCCTGCCAGTCAAGGCAGGAGCTAAATTGCTGACAGGACAGGAAGGGATGTCTGCTACCTCTGCTGCCAGCCAAATCACATGCGATTTGGGCATTGTAAGGACAGGATTATTTAACAGGAAGAGGAATATTATAGTTGTTTCTGTGTATTAAGTATGAACTGAAAGATAGTGAAATATTTTCTTCTGTTTTCAGAGGTACCATAACAGAAATGATGATAATAAATTCCACAGCTTATACAGATATTCTTGCACTTGCAATCTAAAGAAAGTATTATTTATAAAAGATATGTATCTCTCAGTTCCAAATTTATTCTTCGGTACTAGCTGAAGGAGTAACTGTGTAGCTGAAGACATGTTGTAATAATAGTAGATTCTAATACTAACCATCCAACAAGAAGATAGCTTGCACACAAAACTCACAAAAGCCTGTAACTTAAAAGTGACCGGGATTTTTTTATGTAACAATGTAATTTTGTTTCTTCATCCCTTTGGAAGAGCTTCTGGATATGGGCTTAATGTGATTCTTTCATAATGGGTCTTCTGCTTAGAGTTTTTGCAGCTTTTCATGAACACAGCTTTTCCTCGGCCCTGGAGCAGACAGCTGGAACTTCAAGTCAGTAAAACTCAGATCATGCTCATCTTTGAGCAGTTCTACATGCATATAAACTTTCTTTTAATTTGAAATTTTAGCAACAATTTCCAAAGCACTGTTGAAGGTAAGGTAAACCAAGCAGAGGCTGAAAATGTTTCATAGTATGTTACAAAGAAATAAAAGATAGTAGCAAACCTGCTGTTTGTCTTGGAAGGAATGATTACAGAACATTAGTCTAGTTTAATTACTACAGTAATTTAAGTGACTTATGTATTTATCTGTAATTATGGTGTCACTAGAGCTGCAAATCCTGTAGAAAAATAAATACATAGTGCCTTACTGAAGCAGCTGTTTAGGCAATTATTGTGGAGCTACCATTGGAGAGCAGTGTGATTTTATCAGTATAGTTTTCTAACTAGTGTTGTGGTTCAGTATTTTGCTGTAATCATTCACAGTATGTGTGCATGGCTGCAAAGGAATTGTTCTATGTGAAGCACTAATGCGTCCATGCCAGTCACATTGGCATAGACCAAAAGCACATGGTGCAAAGAAAGGTGCTCGTATCCTTAGTGGAGCAACTACGAAGCATTAATTCCGCTGAGGTCAGTGGTTTATTCTTTTTACGGCTAAAGCTTCCTTGGTTGCCTTTTCAGGTGCTTTGTGGCAATGGCCAAGGTTTCATATAAGAAAATGGGTTTTAAAATACATTTTAGGAACAGGGTTAATTATTAATATTAATTAATTAATAGTATTAATATTAATTAAGTAGTATCTATGTCAGTGCTTTGCAGAGTGCCACCAAGGA
>NW_010174665.1:2280-3898 GCF_000695765.1 Mesitornis unicolor | reverse complement strand
AGGCAGGTGGGTGCTTGGGGCGCCCATCCGCTCCCATCCCCTTTTTTAGGAAAAATCTGGGAAAAGCCACTTTGCTCCCCGGAGCTGCTGGGGGGCACCCACGGACCCCCCAAACTGAGACCCTCCCCGTGGGGGGGCACCCAGGGACCCCAATGTGTTAGAGCCGATGATTTTTTTTCCCCCCTGCATGGCGTCGAGTGGGAAAAAATCACTTTCTTTTCTTTTTCCCATGATAAAAACCCGCCACGTCCCTTATTTACTGGTGCTCTAAGGTCACCCCAACCAGTTTGGGGGTGTCAGGTCTTCTCCCCCTCAAATCTATGGGCTTTTCTCCTCCTGCCCCCACCAAATTTCCATCCCGATTTTCGGGTTTTTTGACAAAGCCAAAGGGGAAACACCCCTTGGTGTTCCTGGCAAAGGAGAGGCCTCTGGGGAAAGGAAACGGCCCCAAAAACACAATGGCAGTGGCGTTTCCTCCCGGCGGGACGCAGGGTGGGGGTCTCTGCGCCCGAAACCGCTCGTTTTCCCTCCTTGAAGGATTTCTTTTTAATTATAAAAGTTAATTAAGAGGTCTCAGGATGGGGTACGGGGGGGGTTGCTTTGTCCCTAAAGCCCGGCTCCTTCGCCACAGCCCAGCACAGGGTCGTGATGGACTCCCCCAAATAAATCCTGGGACATGCCAAAAATACTGCAAAAAGTCGCTTTTTGAACCCCAAATGACAACACGGGGGGGTTTTTTCTTTTAAATTTGCTTTCAACCAGCCCATCCCTATCCCCATCTCCATCCCCATCCCATCCCATCCTACCCCGCCGCCGCCTCCTTCTCCCCCGTCAGGGGTTAACGCACGTTCCTATCTGCATCGAAGTCACGTCCGACGGCCGTTATTATTTTATTTAATTTTTTTCTATTATTTTTTTTTCCCAAATTTGGCCTCTCCGGAGCAGGACGGCTCTTTCTGCCCCCACCCCCGGGGTCATGAGAAAAGGCGCCGTGGATTTTCCCCACGGCGCAGCCCAACATCTCCTATCTGCCCGGTTATAAATAGGCCGAGTTAAAGGAAAAAAAACTAAAAGAAAAAAAATGAAAAACACTTAAAAAAAAAAAAAATAAGCCGGGTGCTTGCGTCGCATCGCCCAGCTGCTCCTTGACCTTTTTCCGGGGCTTTTTTTGTGTTTTAGGGGTCGTTTTTCCGGCCGGATTCCCACTGGGCCTTTAAAATCCTTTCACTCCTTAATCCCAGCGCCCTGAAGTTCCCTGGAGGGGGTCAGAGCTTGTAGGGTTTGGGGGGAAAAATGCTTTATTTGAGTGGGAAAATGCTTTTAATTTTTTTGGGGGGGGTTTGGGCTGCGCCTTGAGCTGAGCAGGGGGGGATATTTTTGGGGTGAAAGGATGCGATTTGAGATGAGGTTTAATATTGAAGTTGCTGTAGGTGCGCAGGATTTAAAGGTGGGGGTTTTTTTTCCATAGGGGGTAAAAAAATTAAAGGGAATTTTAAAAAAAATATATAAATACGAGGGATTTTTAAAGGTGAATTTAAAGGTATTTATTCCATAGGGGAAAAAAATTAAGGGCATTTTTAGAGAGAAATTTAAAGCATTTTTTTTGGTGATTCCTCAG
>NW_010174665.1:0-2268 GCF_000695765.1 Mesitornis unicolor | reverse complement strand
AGGGAAAGAATTGAAATATCTTTTTAAATGGCAATGTAAAGGTATTTTTTGCCCGAGGGAACATATCTGAAGGTATTTTAAAGGTCAGTTTCAAGGTATTTATTCCACAGGGGAGACAAAATGCCAGCAGATGGGCTGGAGCGTTGGGAAAAGCCCCGGGCAGGTGCTTAGCTCAAGGCGGCTGGATGAAAATCCAGGTTTTCCAGCCCAAAGAGCAGGCGGGAGGTCCCGAGGCCCCCCTGCCTCCCCCCTGATATGCTTATGAGCGCCGGGAGCGGCTTAATTTTTTCGATCTGGTTAAAGCATTAGGGGATTTGGAGCCGAGAGGTGCCTAAAGCTGGTGCTGATGCCAAAGGGTTCGGGCCCGTGCCCGCAGCTCGAGCGCCGGCTTCCCCAGCCCTTTTTTAGGGTCAAATTTGTCTGAGATGAGGAATTTGGGGTGAATTCTGGTAGAAAAAGGGGACTTTTAGGATCTGAATTCAACCACCCATCACCAACGTGTGGGAGGGGGGATGGTGGAGCCGTGATCTCCTGACGCTGTGGTTTGGGGATGATGGAGCACATCGTGCCATCATCAGTAGGTTTCAGAGTTAACGCAGCCCAGCGAGGACACAGGGAGCCTGGCCTGCGTGTGGTTGTGACATGGGAGGCTGTTTGCATGCCCAGGGTGTGATGGGACCCCTCCAGCTGCTTCCAGAGCACTTTTTCCCCCTTTGGAGCATCATTAATGAACTTTATCATCATTATCATCATTATCATCATTCTCATCATCACTACCATCATTATCATTATAACTTATCATAACTTTTTGTCTAAAAAAGCACTACATTAAGAGTTATTAGGCAGTGTATCCTACATATTCACTCTTTTATTATAGAAAATACAGTCTAATTATTATAGATCATGGCTTTTCTGCCAGATTAATACATAACAATTAATTAAATTTAATACAATTATATCGATACCGATGGAGGAGCCGGGCTGAAAAATCAACCTGGATTTCCCCGGCTGTTGGAGACGCTGCAACGTCACTTGACGGGGCCATTTGCACCGTTAATGAACTTTCTTATTACTATTATTAGCTTTAGCATCACTGTTACTATAATTATCGTTATCATTTTTATTAGCACTGTCAGCAGTGTTATCCCTATTATCACTATTGTCATTATTTTCACTATTTAAATTACCACTATTATAATTCTTTTCACTATTAGTATTATTCATTTCCCTGTTGTTATTATTTTCACTCTCACCATTATAATCCCTCTTGTCGTTATTATTTTAACTATTATCGTTATTATGATCGCTATTATCCCGATCACATCCCCACTATTACCACTAATCTTAGAAAAACAGACATCTATTTATGAATTATAGAGTTATTTATGATTTGTTACGGAGTATCTATTGGCTATCACCTATTTATTCTAGAAACCACACTGTAACTATTTGATAACATCTCTTTTCTTTGATATTCTCCAGATTTAATCCAATTACCTTTATAATGGCATAAAATCCAATATCATTTGCATTATTTTTTCCACGCTGCATGTTTTATTCCATACCCTGGCCCCATATAATTAATAACAATTAATGATAGCCATGATTTGTGCCATGCATCCCTCACCCCCCCGTGTCTTCCCCCCCCTCCCCAGGATTTAAGGATTTATGTTCTTAGCCCGCCTGAGCTATTTTTAAGCATCTTCAGCAGACGGGGAAGGGGGGGGGGGCCGATTTCTCGATTTCTCCCGGGTTTTTTTTTCTCATCAAAGAAGGGAAGTCTGATTTTTGTAATTGTTTTTTTTTAATTCCTGCGAAGACTTTATCGGCCGGAGCAGAGTTTCCTGCCCGGAGCTGGAAGGCTCCGTCCGGAAACCGCACCGATGTCTTGAACGGATGCAGGGAGAAGGCTAAAAATACCCCTAAAAAGACCCTTTTTTCCTCTTCCCACTCTGGAAAATTCAAATTCAAATTCCTAATGAAGCGGGTGCGGTCATCAACGGCTCCTTAAGTCCTTCAAAATTAGGGAGTTTTTCTCCAAAAAATCCCAGTATTTGGGATGTGAGCATCATTTACTCCCCCCCTCCCCATCCCTGCATCCCATCCCTGGGGCGCTGGCAGGAGCGGGGCCAGGCGGGGACACGGATCGATGGCGGGGATGGAGCCGCTGGGGTGCGGGGATGGAGCCGGGATGTGGGGATGGAGCCGCCGGGGTGCGGGGATGAAGCTGGGATGCAGGGATGGAGCCGCCGGGGTGCGGGGGTGGAG
>NW_010174664.1:9042-16660 GCF_000695765.1 Mesitornis unicolor | reverse complement strand
ACACACACACACACACACACACACACAGATCCCAGTCTCAGCACAAAGTCAGGGGACTTCCCTCCTGTAGCTCTTCCTACTCATGCTTGAGGCTGTTGGCAGATGCCTGGGAGTGAGGGCAGCCTGTGAGATTGGGGCAAGCTTGGGACCCGACAGGGACCGTGGGCTGCCTGTGTCCCTTGGAAAGTTCAACCTCTGTCACTTTAGTGGGGTTATGTATTTAGCAGCAGCTTCACCTTCCATTCCAGTTATTTATTGTCTTATATTTAGCCAAACATTCTCAGTTTGCCAAAAATAGACCAGCCATGGAAATAAATCAGGCTGACTGGAGGTGCCAACATTGTCTGTCTGAAACTAATTAATTTCTTATATCCCCAGCTATATTAATCCTCACCCTCCCTCTACAGACCATCCTGCCTGTCAGTAGAGTTTTTGTAATTAGTAGGTATTATGCCTAAATCTGGGGGATGCGCAGGAGGTTTAACGTGGCAGCGGAAGGCAGAGGGATGCCAGCAGGACACCTATGCAGGGAAGGAGCAAAATCTGTCTGCACAGAGTGTGGGGAGCACGAACCCAGAGGACACAGCAGAGCTGGTGAGGAGGAGGAAAGGGAGCACAAGCTCTCTGGGGGAAAATCCTATTGCAGGGAAGCATTTAGGATCTTCTCCTTTCCAGATTCCACAAGGAAGACTGTCCAGAAGACATAAATCTAGGCTTCCTTAGTTCTGCTGCTGACAGAACTCCCTTTTCCCTTTCCCTTTTTGAACGTGGGAGTCTTCGGGGACTTGCTGACTCTCATTTCTTATATTAGAACCATCAAGTTTCCTGGGAGGCACTTTGAGGAACAGGAAAGTGGTTCACAGATGGCATTGCAGAATTGTAAAATCTGAGCCCCCATGGAAGAACGGGATCTTTTACCATTTTACCCGGCTCAATTTTGTTTCTTCACTTTAGCCTGTCCCATGGCAACACCCAGCCAAGACCTGAAGCCCTTAGTAATGCTTGTCTGCTTTGTAAGTGGGGTAAAACATTCGAGGGCAGCTCCTCAGTCAACTCACCCAGGGAGCACGTGAGCCAAGACTCATCTGAGCGCACAGGGCTGAACGAATGGGCTCTGAACTGGAACTGCCCCTCCAGCAGCAGATGCGGAGTCCAAGTTTAAGGCACATTGCCTCAGTCGGGGCATGATGACTTTGTGGCTGGGGTAAGACCCAGTCCTCTATGACAGCAGCTGGTTTCTGGCTGCCCTGAGCAGCCTGTTTCTCACCTGCATCATGGGGATTTGCATCCTTTGCTCTGCAGGGCTTGGGGAGGAGCAGCAAAGGATAAGACCCAGTGGCATGATGTGCACGCTGGCTCCGGGCTCACACAAACAACTGCCCTCCCCTAACCCCTGGTCAATGAGTACCCGGTCATGTGGGCTGCACAGTCAGCGGCAGCTCGGTCTGACGTTAGCCATCGCGCTTCCTTTATGCCACTGGCTGCAGAAGCGGGCATGTTTTCCCCAGTCCCATAGCCCAGCCAGGCTCTGGCATGCCTCTCATTTCCATCCTCACCTGTCCCCTCTGTTTAAAGGGGAGATGTCTCCAAGGCGGAGATGTCTCAAACGCTTATGTACCATTGCCAGCACTGTGCAGCCCTCGGCATAACAACTGCTGCCACGTACTCCATACCACAGCTACGAGACCACCTGGCCCTGTAAGTCCATTTTAAAACAGAAAGCAAAAGAGATTCCCAAAAGCTATGGCTACTTAGAGAGAGGAAGCTCCCAAACTGGAGATGGACAGAGAAACCGGCTCTAAAGGAAAGAACAATGTGTACGGGACAAGAATATTACAAGTGATTAGTGAACAGAGAGAGGAGCTCAGTGGCTGTGTGACACAAGCTGCTTATTGGTGCGTAACATTCCTCATAAACATGAATTACAATAATCAACATGCCAAGGAAGGGATTGCTGGAAGCCTGGCAGGGATGGCTTTGGGAGGACATGGAGAGGAAGAGCGCCCGGCAGCTGCAGCCAACAGGGAGCCCTGGACACGCGTGTTCAAGGACTGGATGGTACAGGAGCTGCGTTATGGTGCAATGAGGTTCACCAGCACGTGGGACAAGAACACAGAACATCTCCCTGGCAGACTGACATGGCACTAACGACTCTACACTGTGTAATGGGGCTGGGTCTGTTCCACCAATAATAGCCCAAAGCAAACTGTCCCTTAATGTGTGCTCTGTGAAGGGCAGCATGGGCTGAGGTCGCTGGTGTTGAACTTGGCACCCAACAGCGGATGCCTCTGCAATACCGAGCAGTGCAATTTGCAAGGCAGTGCCTGCAGGGTGTTTTTCAAACATGCCAACTTAATGGCTGAGCAAAAGGCAGCCAGGCTTGCTTTTTCGTGAGATTTTGTCTGAAATTACTTTGGGTTCTGGGGTTGTTTTTTTCCCTTTTGTATTGTCACAAAGAAATCACATAGCCTCATGGAGTTCTGGGGGAAATCAGGTGTGAAAATGGGCTCATTGTAGTTAGGAGTCTAGAAAAAAAATGGGTCTGGCTGGGAAATCCTAAGACTTTGTGTAAGTCCATGGTTGTGATCGCCTCAGCTTGTGCTGAGGGAAACTTAGCAAATCCTTCTCCTCCTCCTCCAGTTATGCAGTTCCTAGGGTGTCCCTGGCCTGGCGCGGTGCAGCCAGGGGAGTGCTGCACTGCGGCCCACAGCTGTTCTCTCTTTTGATTTAAATTGCATCTTTTGAAGACACACAGGCTGCGCTTCCTCACGCCAGGCCCGTCTGCTGTCACCTCCCTGCGAACAGCACCTCAGCCCAGCTGCGTTTGGCTGGAGAGGAAAGAAGGGGGAGGTGTGAAGAAGGGAGGGCTGCAGCAAGCAGAGAGCCAGGCCTGACAGGGACTCGCGTGCTGCTCTCTGCCTCTATCCAAAGGGGCACGGCTGGCTGCGTGCTGTAACCAAGCAGGGCTGTGATGCACATAGCTGGGCATGATGGTTCTGAGCTGGTCATGCCATTGGCACAGTCCTAGGGCTTCCTCCAGGTAGAAGCAAACCCCTTTCTGCTGTACAGCGGGAGATCACGCATCCTCCTCACCCACCGCCCTTTGCCAGGCTGGGGGAGAACATGGCCTCTTCCGCAGGCTGCAAATGGCATGAAGGCTGGAGCAGTTTTCAGGAGCAGCAGGGAAGGCTGCAGCATCCTGAGCAGCATTTTAATCGCAGACCCAAGGGGTTTCCCAGGGCTGCTCCTCTCCAGAACCTTCCTTGTCAGCAAACACCACTGCAGAGATGCGAGAGGGACCGCAGGATGCTGAGGGTCAGCACAGCCTTGGGGCGGTCGAGAGAGCAGTTGCAGCCCCATGGCTGACACAAGGGTACTCTGCTGTGCACCCCTTGTCCCCGTGCAAATCTGTCCACAGATGAGGCTATGGGAGCAGTGCATGGACTGACACGGAGCTGGAGCCCAGCACTGCCTGCCTTGTAAAACTGCATCCTGCCCCAGGCGTGCTCCCTGCATGGCTCCTGGCCAGACACATTAAATCCTCCCGTTTCTCCCTCACATGGTGAGGCCCCAGCGGGGACACTCCATCCAGCCTCGGGTACTGGCTTTGGGAGAGAGGGGGGAGCATGGCCGGGGTGGCTGTGGGGACAGACCTGGCAGACCTGCCCTAGGAGGGGACAAGGCAGGTCAGGCTGTGCAGCCTTGAGGGAGAAAAGCTGAGGAAAGGGGATAGCAGTCTCCAAATGCATGAAAGTGGAAAGGAGCAGCCTGTCCTGTCACAGCTGTGCCAAGCGTCCTTTGCGGACATGTGTAAGAACACATAAGTTTTGCTGTAAGCTGCCACCCCACATTTAATACCCCTCCCTAGAGAGGCAGGAGCTCACCTACGTGGTCTCCATGCTGGGGGGTTGGAGTCAAAGCCTAAGCAGGAGTCATTTGGATGTGCTTAGCAGTGAGCTGAATGGAGCAAAGATGTCAAAATGCACTAAGCAATGACGAGCCAAACCCGGTAAGAGCCAGTTAAGAAAGAAAGGGCCACCGAACAGTGCTCTACCCAGTAGGCATCACTGTCTCCCTAGAGAGGGGTCCAGAGAGCCAATCTGCAACCCAGTGCTCTGACATGAGAGTCCTGGCAATCCCAGTAAATAGAGGACGAATATTTAACCTGACAGCTCAGACTGGAGCATTAGAGAAACAGCAGCAACATGAATGTGCTTGACTTATTGGGGGAACGCAGGTCAGCTCCAGGAGGGTTTTACCTGTTGTTTTCCTGCAGCTCCTCCAGCCTCATTCCCCTGCTGCACAGAGCGGTGTCGGAGTTGCAGATCCCTCCAGATCCCCAGCACCTCAGAGGCACGCTTTCTCTGCTGCTAAACTCACATGGGCATGCATGTGTGCTGCTCCAAGGCAAGCGGCTGTGTGTAGGTCTGCAGGGAATATTTTACAGTCACTGCATCCAGGCAGCAGTTCCCTTCCCCGCTGCCCTGACATTCAATAGCAACACAGGCACCGAGTCATGGAAAGAAAATGTGTTCAATGCCTCCCCTGCCCCTGGACAGCTCTCCCTTGTGCACACGCAGGCATGTGGAAATCATTGCCTGGAGACCAGCGCTGCATTTCAGCCACAATCAGAGTGCTTTAGTTTAAAGGCTGGCTGTTAAGTCAAGGAAAACCGGCAAATGGCCCCCATGCTTAACTGCCCAGCCTGGCATGGGGATCTGTTCATACCGAGTGCTGGAGAGGCCAAATTCACCCACTGCTGTCTTCCTCAAGATCCCACTGCGAATCTCCAACAACATTCATAACTGAGCCCAGATGAACTGCAGTCTGCTCTTGTCCCACACAAGAACTGACTCCCTATGAACACGAACCACCCTGAATCTAAACTCAGTATAAATCACTGTGTAAGTCAACGTGCTGCGTGACACAACATAAAGTCACCATTCACAAAATACAGTTGGCCAAAGCACGGCTGACCATGGCAACCGTCAGGCCAACTGCAAACCAGTGAATCCAGCAGCATCTCCTCTTAATTTTGTCCATGGAGCATCGCCATAACAACAAATCCACCAATCCACACCAGAGATTCATGCACTTAGCAACAAGAAGCTGCCAAATTATAAAAAAGTAAAAATGATGCACAAAGTGTTTCCACCACAATCCTAGTGTAACTCTGCAAAACTCCAGCAGCACAATGGGCAAAGCCAGGAAAATGCACAGAGTACAACAGATACCAAAACTTCTCCCCGAGCAAGTAGCTCTGGAACAGAAGCCTCCATCGCCCTGTCAGTGTATCACTGCAAGGGGAGTTTGGCCTTCGGTTTAGCAGTTGCTTCACAGGGGTTAAAGCGTCTCAGCTCTGCAGAGAGGAGCCCCGGCGCCAGTGCTGCAGTTCAAAAGTAACCAAACGCCGTCCCCGAGGGAGTTTGCTCCTGTGAGCGGACCTTGTCCCTCATCACCCTGTGTGAAGCAAGCGCGGGGAGGAGACGAGTTCTTTTTTCAGAGAACAATCCATCTCTCTCCCACTGACTCACTGACATGCTTCCCCTTTCCAAGGCAGTTCACGGGGGGAGCGGTAGGCTGAACAGTCCGTCCCCTGTACTGGGAAGAGGTGAGTAAGCGCACCAAGAGCTTCGATCTCTGCTTCCTCTTGGGGGCAAGGAGCACCGGGGTTAAAGTACTGCTGGGCAAACTGGGCAAACCTGACAGACAGACGCTTTCCTTCGCCAGCGCACACCAGAAACACCAGAAAAATGTCTGGTGCTTTCCTGCCAACAGAAAATGTGAGTCCTCACTTGGACTGAGACCGGTCATATAAGAAATAACCAATGATTAAGAACAGGACATCACATGGGGTTTTCCAGCCCAGACCAGTAAGACCCTTATTAGCAGGATGCAGTAATTTGACTGAAGCAGTGCAAGAGGTCTGACTGGAAAATAATAATCATCTGAGCTTTTGGCTACAGGGATGGATGGATGGACGGATGGATGGACGGATGGATGGAGGGATGGAAAGGCAGGAGCCACGGCAGCAGGCTGGCACTATTCAGCAAGAACAGCTTGGGTGGCACCAGAAAGGGACTCCCTCACTGCTAACTGTGACAGCCTCAGGCTGCTAAGCCAGGATTTGCTGCTTGCCTTACTGTCTGTTAGCTATTTTCAGCCCAAATGAGGAATCCAACCCAGCTTTGGGTTCCCTAAACATTGATGCTGGCAGAAACTTCGCGGGTGTTAGAGGGATGATAAAGATGAGAACTTTTCCAAAAAAGAGAGCCAAGATAGGGTTTGAACTGCAGTGCTGGACACATGCACGGTGGGGCAGAGAGCAAAGCATCCGTGAGAGGGCAGGAATGGAAGGGATATGCCCAAGTAAGATGCTTGGCTTAGGTGGGAGTGGAGTGGGCACTGTCCCACCTTCACACATATGCCAGTGCTTGTGCCAGCCGAGCTCGCGGTGTCTGGGAGCCGCTCCGGCCCACACGGGTCTATCGAGGCCGCTGGAGCTGATGTTTGCCCCACACTGCCTGCTACCAGTGTTATATCCCCCACCTCTGCTGTTATAATTAGGGAATTGGAGCAGATGGCAGCAGAATTAGCTGAAAAAGAGGAGAATCTCGGACACAGCTGCCACTTGCTGTGAGCAAGTCCTTCCCTCGTAGGCGAGTCAGGAGGATGACAGCTCCTGTGATCAGAGTGAGAGCTGCTGGGGCAGGGTGCTGCAGCAACAACATCCCCAAAAGGCTCCCAGCTGGGGGCTGGGAGGGCAGCCACGAACACCATGGGCACGGGGCGTGAACCACAGCGTGTTCAGTGACAAGGCTTTCCCTTCTATTGCTGCTCTGAGGGGCACCACGCAGAGTCAGCTCCTGTCTCCATCCCAGCAGGCTTTATGGAAACCTGCACTGGAATACAGCTCTGCTCCAGTCTCCTGCCTCCACAATAAACATTTGCTCTGTGCTGCTTCTCCCCTGGGCAAGAACAAAACTGGCTTGTGCAGGCAGGGCGGGCAAGGACCTTGCCCCCTCCTTCCCAGCTAGCAAACACGCGTTCATCGGCAGCAAAGGTTATGATGGGCCGAGAGAAATTCCTGGAGGTGGCAGAGCCTTGCAGGACAGCGTGCACCCCAGGGAAAACCCTAGGCATCCCCAGGATAACATACAGTGCTGTGCAGGCACAGCACCCTGAGCCAGGCTATGCAGGGGAGGGGAGATGGGCTGCCTTCCCCCACCGGGGATGGGCTTTCAGGGTGCAGCACAGAACTTGCTTTAACTGGTGCTGGAGCATCTGCCCAGGAGAAAACAACCAGCATCTGGTGGCAGGCAGCTCCCTGCAAGGCAGTCTCTGGGGAGAATCTACAGCACAAGCCTCTTCCTAGCTGAATGTACCTATTACTTCATTAGCGCGGTAATTCCCCAGCCAGTAAGTGCTCTAATGGCATGTTGAGTCTCCTCTTCTGCTCACATGCTGCACACCTGCTATAAACAGCCTGAAATCATCTCCCCTGACAGGCTGCAGAGAGACTTTCCCGCTGACTTCTTCTGGCTGGAAAAGGCTCAAGATTCATTCTGACAGATGCCGAGTGCTCTGTGGACAGGGCAGCCACAGCCCAGCACACTCC
>NW_010174664.1:8662-9017 GCF_000695765.1 Mesitornis unicolor | reverse complement strand
GAAACACTGTCTTTGCAGTCATTTCTAGCTCTGGGGTAAAGCAAGAGGTCCTTCCATTGCATCCCATCCCTGTGTACCAGATAATTTGACCAAAAGTCTTCCCAAACCCTGAAGCTCAGAAAAAGGACTCTGGAGGCTCATCCAGTCACAGTGCTTCATACAATCTAGATGCTCTAAGCTAAAGCAGCATGCCCTAGGACTGGAGGCTCCACTTGGTCATTTAAAAGCTCTGCAAAGGTTTCCAAAACCCCGCAGGTTTCCAAAATCAGAGCAGCTCCGGTGCTGTGCTTTGGTCTCCCGTCCCATGCTGTGCCTTGGAGAGATCCAGCACTGAGCCACCATCTTCCAGCACGGG
>NW_010174664.1:6272-8631 GCF_000695765.1 Mesitornis unicolor | reverse complement strand
GAAGGCCAGCCACTGGTGCCACTACTTTTGGCTAGGTAAGGTGCTTCTGAGAAAAAAAAGTGAAGTACAGGTTCAGGGCAGGACTGTTCTGGATAAATCTGCTCTCTTCTTGTTGCCTCACAGATTAAATCAATCAGCACCACCGAAGACGTCTGCATTTGCAGATGCTGAGACTGTTTCTCCTTGTGCTCATGCTGAGTCAACTCAGGAATAAATAAAGTCCATAAACCTACTTTGATGTAGAACTGAGAGTGAGAGGAAAATACCATTTCTGCTGCCCAGCATGCAGCCTTCACTCTCTTGGTTTAGTGCTACTCAAAAGCCCCTTGGGTATAACTGACTTATTTTTAGCTGTTTACTTATTAAACAAACACAAGGGAAGGCTAAATGTCAAGGCGTTTTTGCATACCGAGCTGGACTCTGCACATTTGTTCTGTCACATACAGGGATGCTGGACCAAACTACTTCTCTGCTCTGGAGCTGGGGGTGGAGCAGGGCCAGCCAAGGAATGTGGGTCCTGCCTAGATATGGTGCTGTTTGTAATCCCCCCCAAAACATCTGGAAGCCAAGCAGCTCCTGACTGTGGGATCATCTGTCAGAGGGGTGCAGTACCCATTTAGCTGGCTGCATATATGATTTCCTCCCAGGTTTTCACTGTATTTAACCCCTCCATACCCACAGCTAACAAGGAAACATACATCTCCAGTGTCACAAGTGAAGAAAAGGTGAAGGGACTTGCCCAAGGTTGATGGGATCGTGTGGTGGATGGAGCACAGCACCAGACAGGAGCCCTCCACAGCAGAGGCAAATCTCAGTATCGTTTCACTGCTGCTAAATCCTTTATGCTCTCCATGCCTCACTTATAAAATATTTCAGAGAAACGTGTGCTTTCAGCCATGCACTAAGGTTTTGCAGGAGAGCACAGTGTTGTGGCCCAAGCTGATGGCCATAAGGAATGACATTCATGGGGCCTCTGTCCCCAGCCTGCTTTGTGCCGGACCCTGGCTGAGAGCGGCCGAGCTCTCTTGGCTGGGAAAGCACCAGCCAGCATCTCCCATGTGCTGAGACAACCTCCCGGCAGGCTGGTGCTGGCGCTGAGCAGCGTGCCAATGATTCCTGCCTGGCCGGGAGGGCTGAGCGGGACGGAGCAGCTCTCTGCTCACCACGCTAGATAAGGCACAGCTGATCGGCCGTGACTCAGCACGCGTGTCAAGCATGATGAACAAGGGCTGAGCATGACTGCGTGCCAAGCGGCAAGCCCTGCTCCTGGCTGTGTTACCTGGCCATTGCCGAGCCCATGTGAAGGCACTGGTCCTCCCAAGCAGGCAGAGGCAGGTCCTGTCTGTGTCAGCTCCCTGGGGCTGGGAAGCAGGGAGGAAGCAAGGACTGCAGCCCAGGATGCTGGTTGGACTTGCTGGCTCTGGGCAGCAGGACGTTGTGCATGGGGATGCAGACAGGCAGCTGAGTACCTATGTTGGCCCTCCTGTGAAAGGGAGTAGGAAGTGGGCTGTACAGAGCTGTCACCAAGCCAAGTGGCCAGGAGTTTGTTCTAGAGGACGTAAAAAATGAACCTGGTCACCTCTGGGCTCAGCATCTGGGGTCCAGAAGTTACCCACAGATGACTGCCAGGCAGGGCATCTGCATGGAGCAAGCACGGAGGGGTCCAGAACATGGTGCATGGCCCCTGTGGAGCATGCGCTCCTGCATCTCTGCCTCTGAGGTGCAGAATACAAGGCATTTTCCCCTGGGTAGTAAGCAGCTAACATCATGGATAATTACAGGTGCCTTTTCCTGGAGAAGGAATTTTCACCCCTGTGACCTGTGCCCCTACGTGATCCCCCCTCAGCTCTTTTCTCCACTGCACAGCCGCCCCTCGGCTCCTCGGCTGTCCCGTCCCCCCTGCCCAACTCAGAGCCAGGTTGCCCCCACCCTCCGAGGGCATCGCAGGAGTTTTTGGAAAATGCTTCCACCTCGTGGCCCTCTGGAGAAATGACTGACTGGGAAATGCCAGGCTGCACCCGTGCACCCCAGCTGAGACAGACAGAAACAAGGCCATGCCACCCTTTCTGCTCACTCTGTTGCCTTCACCCAGGCTGAGCTGGGGCACCCAGTGCCTCTGCTCAGCCCTGGCACTGCCTGGGCGCTGCCCAACCCGCCAGCGATGCACACGCCAGGCAGCAGAGCCTGGCCTTCCTGGATCCTATGCATCCCATAGGATCAGCATGGACTTCTCCAGGGCTGTCCTGCTGCTGCAGGGCTGAGGAGGAGTTAGAGCAGCCCACAGGCTGTTAACACACCGTCCTGACAGCCCACGCATGCACACACACAGACACACAAGTGCTTGCAGCAACTCAACCTG
>NW_010174664.1:4617-6241 GCF_000695765.1 Mesitornis unicolor | reverse complement strand
TGCTGAACCCGTTCTGCCAGGGGACAGCATCGCCGCTCCTGATTCCCCTCCAAAATCTGCCTGCACAGGCAAGTGGGATGGCGAAGGACTGGAAAAGCCTTGAGCACATGGTGGTAAGCACTGGGAACCTTGTGACACTCAGAGATTCACCAGGCATCTTCCCTGCCCTGGGAAACGCCACAGGGAGGGGGGATCACACCCCTGTGTGGGTCCCCATCCCACCTCTGTCACCAACACCGTCTGAAACGCTGGGCAAGCCAGTTCTGCTCCAGTGTGGGGGCTACCTGGGCTTTAGTGCTCCAGGGAAAAACCATCAGCTTGCACACAGATTTTCCACTAGGACGCAGAGGTTTTGGCTGGTTGTTCTACAGGATCAGGATGAAATATCTGCAGTTTTCTTCGGGGCCACAACTGTTACACTTCACATTAAATGTTTTTAAGACAAACAACCCCTCTTTTGCAATTCTCAGGCGACATCTCATTTCTCCCACAAACAGCCTCTCATCCTGCTGCCTGCTAGCAGGTAGATTTTGGAAAAACACTTAAAAACCTGGCAGCACTTCTCATATGCTGCTACAGGAACCAGGCGGGCCTTTGTAAGAACACATATCCCCAAGGATGGACAACCATCCCTCATTTCTGCCCTCTGTGGAGCTCAGCAAGTGCTACAGAAATTCAACCCCATATGTGTATTTTAGAGGATGTAACCACTCTTTCAGAAAGAGCTTTCTCAACATTAACTACAGCTGAGCTGCAACTCTCCTGTAGCCTGCAAGGCTGTAAAACTCCTACGCTAGGGGTGCATTGCTCGACTGTGCCTGTCTGGCAGCAAACACATTCTTAACCATCTCACCAATGGCACAAATATCAGATTTCTTGCACTCCACTGCAGTTTTGCAGGAGCTCACCGCAGTGTTCATGCAAGTGCTGTGCTGATGTGATGTGCCCCTCACGAGCAGTATCAGAAATGCCTGCTTGTCAGCAGCTTTACCTGTTCTTGAAAGTTTGCCTCAAAGCCAGGGCACCGAGGTCTTTAACTCCAGGATGCAGTGTCCCAGGTCCAGAGATGCTGCCAAAATCTCCATCCTGTGGATCAAACAAACAGCAAAGCTCTTAGTTCCCACACAGACAATAGGATGCTATTGCAACCTTGGGGTCTACTGAAGAACGAAACAAATAGAGGGATTTCCCTGATGCATCTGCTGTCTTAATGATCCGCTCTTTGCCTGAACAAAAGTGAATGATTCAGTGTTTGCTAGGCATGAGCGAGACTCAGCTTTGTTTCCTAACAGCAGCAGTGTAAAGTGATTACATTTTTAGGAGTTTTTTGCTTTTGTTTAAAAACAAAGTCCATGAAGATGGCAAATCCATTCGCCATGCTCATTGTGTGCAAAACGCAACGTGGTTGCTCCTTCTAATGCCAGCGAGAGGACCAGAGTGCCATGACGATGTTGCAGCGAGACGGCAGAGCTGGATCAGAGGTGGCAAGCGCACACATCCTCACCGAGGCAGCAGCTGCTTCTCCACAACCATTCATCGACCACAGCGCACCAGGCGAGGAGCTCCCTGCTCGCTGTGCTGCCTCTGCACCGAGGACCACATGCAGAAGCGGTAGGGCCTTGCT
>NW_010174664.1:0-4591 GCF_000695765.1 Mesitornis unicolor | reverse complement strand
GCTGTCACAGCCAACGCTGCACGAATTGGAAACCTTTCAGCAGAAGAGACAACCAGGCTGCTCGTTGCCCGTTTGTGCTCAAACACAACATCCCCAAACAGTCTCAGTTTGAAGAGTCTGCAGAGTGAAAGCTATTCCCATGAGGAACCAGTAATTAATGCAGAGGAATGAACGAACCTGCGGGTGATCTGCAAGCACGCTGTATGTTGTTGGAAATGGTGTCTGTTAGCCAAGAGACGCAGCACAGCTCGTCGTAAAGGGATTTGCCAAAGGGGTGGACTAATTTCTGATGTTATTAAGGACCTCAAATTTTACAAGAGAAGTGTCTAGAGCTGCAGGTGAAGCTTTCCCAACAGGACCCAAGGGAAACTCAGTGACTCCCCTGAGTTTGCAGAGAGCCTGAGAGCGCGGCCCTGCAGAAAAGCTGGATTCTGGCGTTGCCACTGATTTAAACATTCAGCTATTTCACTTGGCAGGATCAGTCCTGCATGGGGCTGACATGTAACAGGCAGGGTTAGAGAAAGGATTAAAGCCGGGCTCCTCTTCCCAGCAACAGATCTCACCTGGCATAACATGGGGAGAGGCAGCTTTAAGGGCAGGATGCTGATCTCGCTGTCCTGGCTGGGGCTCAAACGGAGAGCTCCCCGTTAATGAGAAGGAAGTAGGGAGCGGTGGAATCGGGAAGTGCTTTGTTCAGCCCATACGGACAGTTGGCACAAAAGGATCTACCGGGGGTTAATCAAGGGCCTGCTAAAGCGCGATGAGAAACCTGCCAGTCGCCATACGAACCGCCGTCCCGAGGAAATTAAAAATCACGCACCATATGCCGCACGGCACGGGGAGGGAGCGGGGCGTCTCGAGCAGCATTTGCATCTGCCCGAGCGGCCCTGGGAGGGGGCAGGTGCGATGCAATAACCCGGCAATAACTCGCCTCCTTCCCCCGCCTTCCCGGCACCGAGCGGGGAAGGACAGTGATGGGGAAACAAGGGGAACCGAGGGGAAGGATGACACATGTTCAGCCCAACCCAGTGGCAGAGCAGCCGGAGAGACAGAGCCAATAGCTGCTTTTCATGCTCAGTGAGTCCGTCCACCTCCGCCCCCCCTCGAGTCCTTAAGTTGCAGCTTTTAACTACCTCGGTGTTCAAAGAAAATATGATGCTCAGCGTGAACAGAAGGAAGAGCCTGCTGACAGGTAGACAGCATGGACACTGATCCCGGCAGGGCCGGCTGCTGAGAGAGGTACGTGCCTTCCAAGGCAGGGATCCGAAAGCAATCACATTTGGGATGCAAACTCGGAGCAGACTTTAATTTTCCAGCAGGGGGAATATGGAAATCTGGCTCCCTCGAAATGATTCATCCCCCCCTTCCCACCACCGCCACCTCCCCTCCCCCTGCCTCCTCTCCCCATCCCTCCCAGCACAAAACACTTCGCTGCAGTCTCTCTATCTGGGTGTCTTAATGTTGGGTGTCTTAGCGTTCCCATGTGTGTCAAAGTCGGGAGTGGAGGCGAAACGAGACCTGGGGAGAGCAGCAAGAGAGAGCGGGTGGTACACACAGGGTTGATGGGCTCTGGACCCAGGCAGGGATCCCGGCTGATAAGAACCATCCCTGGGGAGCCAGGCACTGCCCTGCTCAGCACGGGGGTGCTCGGGATGCAACGAGGGGCTCACCCAAACAGGTGCCTTTCTCCCGACAAGTGCCAGGCACCCAGTGCTCCCAGGGGAGTGGAGGGAAGAGGGAAGAGGAGGGGCAGTGAAGCAGGGACATCAGCAGAGTTAGGCTTCCCCCTCCCGGGGTTTTACACTCAAGGAGGACCCCGAGCCAGCCCTGTGTTCATCTCACCAAACCCCTGCCCCAAACAGGCACCAGTGTGGGGAGAGGGGAGGAAGAGAGGCCTGGCTGGAGGATGCCTCTTCCATGCACTATTGCTGGTGGTGTAAGCCAGGACTGTTGTTTGCTGTGTCGGGGGACACCCTCTCCCTTCATTTGGGAGGGTCCAACCTGCTGCTTGGCTATTGCAGCTAACGGACCCCTGAGAAATGTCTGGGTGGGACCTCTTTGGGGAGGCAGAGGGAGGTGGAGATGACAAAGCCCCTTGTCTGGCGGTAGAAGGAAGTGACTTTTCTCCTATTGCTGTGTGGGAGGTGTTCAGGACTTGCTGCCTTTGGGATTTCTGTGTGATTCGGTCTCACGTTTATAAACACAGAGCTGTTTTCTCAGCATGTCAAGGAGAATTAAAAAGGGGAGAGTTGTGGGGATCCCCCGACCAAGGCTAGCAGGATCTGCCTGCCTCCTGGGTAACATGGAAGAACTTCTGTGGTGTTTGTTTAACTTGGGCTTTGGTCTGCCCCATCCCGGCGATGGGCACGGTACAGGGTGCTGAGACCAGGGCTGCTCTCAGTCAGTGCCCCTATTTCCCGTTTCCACCCTCCCTGGTGCCGGAGCTGGTTCCCGTATAAATATTGCCTAACAAACCCTTTCCGGAGATGATGCCGTCAGGTGGCGCTTGGGAATAGGCAGCGTCGCTGTGGGAGTCCGGAGAGCGAACACTTGTTGCTGCGAGCAGCACATTGCACGGGGCAGGGGGAAACGTGGCACCCAGAGCCGCTGGCCACACAAGCCCACGCCTCCAGCCCTGCCAGCCGCTGTGAGGTGACACAGAAAAGGAGAGGAGACTTTCTGCAGGCGCTGGGAGGGATGTGCAGAGCAGTCACAGCTGTGGAGATGGGAAGATAAGCGTGAAAAGCTTTTTCTCTCAGCTCTGACACTAAAAAGCGTGATTTTAATTACGGACTATTTCTTCAGATTTAGCCTTGTCTGGCGTGTGACTTCAGCCCAGTTGCCTCCTTGGCAGGCTTTGCTTGCGCGAGTGGCTCCATGCAGGCAGTGTGGCACGGGTGTCTGAAGGAGGCTGCCCAAGGTACAAGTTTCTGTGCAGTCCAGAGAGTTTTTGTACGCTTGGGGACACTTTTATGGTCAGCCAGATGCATGAGGTGCAGAGCAGAACATAACTCTTCTGTCTTGATAAACAAACTGCTCCTGGATGGGGCTGCCTCAACCCTTTAATACCCAGAACAAAACCTGCAGCTGGGCCAGCCCAAACCATCCCGAAGGCCACAGCAGAGCTGGGCTCAGGCAACCACCCATCCCAGGACACATCGTGAAGTTCCCCAGGAGGGGCTGCACATAACAAGGCTCCATGCAAAGCTCCCCAAGCCAGGACCGGCTACAGGAGCACAAAGTGAGGCACAGTGCTACCCAGATTTAACGTCCTCCATCCCATGTGCCACCTCCCCACACCACAGGAAAGAATCGGCCCCGGTGCCTGGGGACAGCATTAGGCAGATGCAGCTGGGTGGCAGCCAGGACCGAAGCCTCTGGCCACCTTCCAGTCTGGGGCCATCTCTGCTCTCCACTCCCAGGGTCAGAGAGAGTTTGCCACCCCCTGCCGAGCAGGCACAGCCCAGCTCTCCTAACCTCAAGGATAACCCTCCCACTGACTTCAAAGGCAAGGCATGCTCGAGAGGACAAAGAATGCATTGTAACCAGTAATGCTTAGGGACAGTATTAGGTGCGTAAATTATTTTTGGAGATCCCAAATGCAATGGCAGTTTTGCAGCCTAGATTAAGTGTACAGGGAAGAGACAAGCTGAGGAGGAAAAGAGCTGCTCGAACTAAAGTAAGAGCATCCACGTCAGTGTTTGCATCCAGTTTCACTAAACTAGATCCAACGCAATTTCTACTTGGAGAGAAAAAAACATAGGCACGATCCCAGCCGAGAGGCTAGACGAGACAGTGGGGACCTGGGCAGCAGCTGAAGCAGCACCTTTGGGTGCCCTCAGCACGGTGTAACCCACGGAGCAAGGCTGCTTTGCTGAGGCAGGGCCAGCTCCCGTGGCTGTCCCACCTCTCCGGTGGCTCTTCCCATGGGTGCGAGCAGGCTGGCGGCATCACCCGGGCTCTCTGTGGAGTGCGATGTTACCAGCAGCAGCCCCGGTTCCAGCGCAAGGGAGCACGTCCCCTGTTAATCAGCATTTAATTAAAGGACATGCTGACATTTGGAAATCAGAAACAACTCTCCTGTGTGGGCTGCCTCTCTCTGCCGCTCGCCTCTTCTCTGAATCACTCCCTGACATTTTGCCAGATTAGGATGTGACACTCTCTCTCTCCCTCTTTCCTTATAAAAATAAATTGAAAAGGAGATGCAAAGCCACCACTGCTCCTGAGGGAGAAGGCGTAGGGGACGGGGTTTCGCTGGGGAAAACTCTCGTTATTACTGGTGCAACGCAGGTGTCCTACAAAGACTCTGACTGTGGGGTGGGTTTTGTGTGGTAGATGCCGAGGCAGGGGGTACTCACCGTGTTGGTGGGGGGCAACTGGTCCTCCCTCTCCAAAACCACACAGGGACCCGTGCAGGCACCTCAGGTCCCCGCACCAGCCCCGTGAAGGAAACAAAAGCAAGCGCTGTGGATGCTTCACAGAGGCACCGGGAGTCCCTGCAGCGGCTGCCACAGGGGGGACCCACAGGTGGGGCAGGGAGACCCTCAGCATCCCGGCCTCGGTGCCGACCCCCGACAGTGACCACGCTGAG
>NW_010174663.1:0-985 GCF_000695765.1 Mesitornis unicolor | reverse complement strand
GGCGAGCAGACTGCAAGGCGTGGGCCAGGGCATTCTTGGCCTGTGGGAAAAAATTAGTAGTGTGAAAATGAGTGGAAATATCCTTGTAAATCTCCTGACTGTAAAGTTGATGGAGACTGGATTATTCTGGTGTGAGAATGATGGCAAGCTGCTTAATGGGAAAGAAAGATCTGGGAACCTGCAAAAGAATTGATGGATAGACTTTAGGGAAGAGGAAGCAAAGATAATATGGGAAGAATTGCCCTTCCTTACCTAAGTGATTATTCATGTTGATTCTGTTATTTCACATATTTTTGATAAAGCCTTCTCACCTTTATCTCTTCCTCTAGGTGCCTCTTGAGTTCCTCAATCTGTTGGGTGAAAGCCTGCTTGCCTCTTGACAGCTGAGAAATCAAAGCATCCTTCTCTTCCACCTGGCGTGAATATTCACCTGGAAAGTTTGCAGATACACATTGCCATTGATGACAGTATTGTGTGCGCTTAGGGCTGTAAAAGCAGACAGCATAGCTTTCAGAATCTTATGATCCCATTTAATGCATTTTTCATTACACAAGATACAAAGGATGTTGGAAAAACTATGTGTCTGGAAAGGTCATTTCTACGTTAACTCTCTGACCTTATTCATTTGCACATCAGAGACGTCTTACCTGATTCAGTCTGCAGACGAGCTCTGTGAGCATTGAGGTCATTGATCATGCGTTGATGCTCTTCTTCTTTTGTCTTAATCTCACTTAGCTGATCTTCCAGTGTGCGACACATCTTCTCTAGATTTGCCTGTGTGTCAGCAGACAGAAGGGGAGATATTAACCATTCAAAGTCTTAATAGTAGGAGGTGCAAGAAGATGCTTTTTAGAGAATTTCATTGGGTCAGAAATACCTGTAAGGTATTTGTGTACCTTGGCTTTGGAGACAGACTCCATGTTACCGGCCAAGTCATCAATCTCCATCTTCAGTTCACTCTTCTCCTTCTCCAGCTTCTGCTTCA
>NW_010174662.1:2011-3723 GCF_000695765.1 Mesitornis unicolor | reverse complement strand
TGGCTCTGCCATTGTTGTCCCTGGGAGAGGGGCCAGGGCAGGGACGTGCCATTGTTCTCCCTGGGAGCTGCGCAGCCCCGGGCCTGCAAAGCCGCCCCTCGGGGGGCCACATCCCCAGCTTGGTGTATGGGGTGAGGCCCCAGCAGGCTTGGCCCTGCCATGGTTCGGGCTTGTGCACCGGGAGGGGCCATGGTGGGGACAAGGCGTCACCCCAGAGCCAGCTCCTTGCAGCCCGGGTCTGTGAGGAAGGACAGGGGGATGTCATGGCCGTGGTGCAGCTGCCCCAGTGCTGTCCAAGAGCGTGGCCCACCTGGGTCCTTGGCAAAGTGTGCTGTACCCCGAGGGCAGAGCATCTCCCCACAGCCCTGCAGCCTCGAGCAGCCCCGGTCACCGCCCTCCCCGTGCAGCTCCGTCTCCTTCCTGGGAGGAAGCTCAGATCCTCTGGCAATCCCGTGACTCCAGGAGCTGACGCTTTAGGAAGAGTGTGCAGATTTCAGCATGGTCGAAGGTATCCGGAGCCTCCAGAGACACCAGCTGGGAGATCCCAGGATTCCCAGCAGCCTGGATTTTGTGTGTTTAGTTTATTGTGTTGCCCTGGGAATAAATCGTTAAAGATTACAGTCAGACTGGGGCATAATTGCTGTGCAGCATCAGAGGCTCCTGCTGTCTCTGGAGAGAGCGTTCCCCAAACCCTGCATGGCGCGGCAGCTCGGGGAGTGACGATCTGGCAAGCAAATACCCACACAAATCCCGCTGCAGGCCACACGCAGCTCCTGCAATCCGCTTACCTGGCCCCGGCCCCGTGGATCAGCCTCGGGGGGGGGGTCACACGCACCGGGGTGATGTGGAGCACAGGAGAGGGTCACCAAGGGCCCGCTGCCCATGAGGCAGCCCGGAGTGAGTGTGGACACAGGCAGGACCCTGGCATCGGCTCCTCCACCACCCCTGGCGCTGCCCCGTCCCCCTGACCCCGGCTGCGGCCGGGAGCCCCAACTCTTTGGGGGACAGCTCTTGGCAGCACGGTCCCTGGAAGGAAGGGAATTCCCAGCGCTCCTCTGGGGAAATCCCCTGGCAGCCCCGGGCAGCAGCTTTTCCCTTTCCTCTTTTCTATCTTCTCTCTTTTTTGTTTTTTCTCGCCCTTTTGGACTGAATTCCTGGCTGATCTTGCAGCTCTGGCAAGCAGGGATTTTATCACAAGTCTCTGCATTCCCCTTGCCGGCGTGGGGTCATGGGATTAGGGCAGAGCCGATGCCAGGCACGGGCAGAGATGGGGAGTGGAGAAGGCAAAGGGGGGTTCCTCGCTGCAGCCCAGACTCCAGGGAGGGCAGCGATCCCGCGAAGGGCCCGATGCCGTCATGGCGGGTGCAGGTGGTGGGGCCCAGCTATGGTGCATGGCCAGGCCTTGCTGCGGAGCAGCCAGCAGCGCGTGGGAGTGGGAGCATTCCCACGGGCGCGGGGCCAGCGGCAGAGCCTGTGCGGGGCACACCCCGGCAGGAGGGTGCAGCCGAACCGCTCCACCTCTGCCCATCCCGGCCGCCGTGCCAGGCACCACCACAGTGGGAGAACACAGGGCCGTGTTGAGGGTCCCGGCTCCCCCTTGCCATCCCTGGGCCCCGCAGCTCAGCCTTAGTCACAGTGGCGCGTGGTGCCTCACGTGGCTCAGGTGAGCCATCGCTTGCTGCTGTGAGTAAGGAGCCGGTGATCCTCACCCT
>NW_010174662.1:1235-1456 GCF_000695765.1 Mesitornis unicolor | reverse complement strand
CACTGCCGCGGTAGGGATGGCAAATGCCTCTGGATATAGCAGCACCACGGGCCTGGTGTGGGGCCATACTTGGCTGTGCCCCCCTCTCCGTGGTGAGGCCAGGGCTATTCTTGGCTCCCTGAGCTCACGGTGCCCTTTGGGACGCTGTGCTCCCTGGCCCCGCTGACGCAGGCAAGCGGCCCCCACCCTTGGCCCCACTGCTCCCTGCCAGTCCCTCATGA
>NW_010174662.1:372-1002 GCF_000695765.1 Mesitornis unicolor | reverse complement strand
AGGACAGGACCCGGCTCCTGGAAATGGGGGGGTCCAGCCCCTGCCAGGGGGGGGGAAGGGGCACCCAGGGCACAGCCCCCACCCACCGCAGCTGAGAGGAACTGGAGCCCTGGCACCCTGCACCCTGCCCCCAGCCCCAGCCACAGCACCAGACACTGCAGTGTTTCTGGGTTTGCTCTAAATCACCAGCTCCAGGAGTCAGACGACAGCGCACCTTCTTCTTGTTGTTGTTATTATTGTTATTACCATTATTATTATTACAAATGCTTCAGCAAGTTGCCAGCCCTGGGGAGGGGCAGGACCTGGGATTTCGGTAGTCTCCTCTGGTACGTGCTGAGCCTGGTCCTGGCGGGACCCAGGATCATCAGTCGGGGGAAAGTAACACCCCCATGCCATCCCATCCCATCCCATGACTCTGCATCCCATACTGTCCCGTGGCCACCTGAGTGGGTGAGGCCAGTGTGTCCTGCAGTGCCCTGTGGGGAGTGCAGTCCAGCCCCCCCATTTTGGGGTGTCTAGTTGGGGCACAGTGTCCTCAGGTCCCACCCCTCAATTCAGCCCCGTGGCTGAGGGGAGATCAATGCCCTCACCTGGGGGGTCCCATGGGGCACAGCTGGGTGGTGGGGGGCA
>NW_010174662.1:0-307 GCF_000695765.1 Mesitornis unicolor | reverse complement strand
GGAGGAGGAGGAGAAAGAGGAGGAGGAGGAGATGCTTCCTCTTGGCCTTATCCCTGCACACGCGTGTGCACCCTCACCAGTGTCACCACCTGAGCGGGCACTCGCACATGCATGCTTGCTGCGCGCGCAGACACCGGCTCACGCATTTGTGCGCACCCTTGCACCCATGCACCCCCACCCATGCTGCCCCAGCCGGGCTGGACGCCAGCTCGCGCCATGCACACATCCCGTCACGGATGCACGCACCCCTCGCTTCCTGGCTGTGGTTCCTGTTTATGGCGAAGGAGCCACCTGCCTGGGGCTGGCC
>NW_010174661.1:0-564 GCF_000695765.1 Mesitornis unicolor | reverse complement strand
CAGTTCCCTCCCAGTCCCTCCCAGTGCTCCCCAATCCCTCCCAGCACTTCCCAGTGCCCCCTAGTCCCTCCCAGCACTCCCCAGTCCCTTCCAGTGCTCCCAGTCCCAGTGTCCCCCAGTACCTCCCAGTTTCTCCCATCCCTCCCAGTCCCTCCCAGTGCTCCCCAATCCCTCCCAGCACTTCCCAGTGCCCCCTAGTCCCTCCCAGCACTCCCCAGTCCCTTCCAGTGCTCCCAGTCCCAGTGTCCCCCAGTACCTCCCAGTTTCTCCCATCCCTCCCAGTCCCTCCCAGTGCTCCCCAATCCCTCCCAGCACTTCCCAGTGCCCCCTAGTCCCTCCCAGCACTCCCCAGTCCCTTCCAGTGCTCCCAGTCCCAGTGTCCCCCAGTACCTCCCAGTTTCTCCCATCCCTCCCAGTCCCTCCCAGTGCCCCCAAGTCCCTCCCAGTGCTCCCAGTCTTTCCCAGTTCCCTCCCAGCGCTTCCCAATCCTTCCCAGTGCTTCTCAATTCCTCCCAGCACCCCTCAGTCCCTCCCAGTTCCCCCCAGTGCTTCTTAGGGTCCCCC
>NW_010174660.1:0-5077 GCF_000695765.1 Mesitornis unicolor | reverse complement strand
CCTACGCGGTCATCGAAGGTAGGGGCAGGGCCCGAAGTGGGGACGACAGGGGTACGGATTTACCCCCCTCAGCGGGTGGATTTCACTCCCAGCCCCGCGGTTGTGCTCCCATCTGCTTATCTTCCCCCTGTCAGGCAGCCGCTGGCCATCCCGATGCCTCAAAACACGGGCTCTCGCCTCTTCTGCCACCCACATCTTGCCCACTGTGGTAAGAAACGGAGCAGAGGTTTCACGAGCACCTCACATGCGCTTCGGGTTTGTCTTCCAGGTGTGGTGCAGTCCGTTAAGGAGACCCTGAGCAGCCAGTTCGTGGAGAACTGCAAGGGCGTCGTTCAGAGGCTGACGCTGCAGGAGCACAAGATGGTGTGGAACCGAACAACGCACCTCTGGTACGTGCCTGGTGCCCACAGACGTCTGGGTTTCAGACTGGTGTAGCCAGAGTGAGCCAGGTGCCCCAGAGCTGCACCCTGCAGCAGCCCCGTTACAGCTGCAGAAACGGGGTGCGTTTGGCTGTTTCCTTTCAGAGTTGATGTAGGGTCTGTAGGTGACAAGGACGTAGAGGAACCCAGCATGGGCAGAGTGTTTATCAGCAGCCCCACGTTGTAGTTACGGAGGTGGCCAGGGGACGGTATTTCCTGAGCAAAACTGCGCCTTTGCTACAGAAATTCAGTCCGATTTGGGCAATATCCACACCTGAGAGCAGCCAGGCCCATGAGAGGTGCTGAAACAAAAGTGTGGCGAAGCTCTTTGAGCCTCAGCTGATCGAATAACGCTCACCAAATCTGCGTGTGTGGCAGGCAGTGCACCTCCCCGCAGGGCGGTTTCTGGCAGCCGGGAATGGCATGGGGAGATGAGGGGGGTTAGGTGGGCCAAAACGCTCTCCTGGTGACAGTGGAAGCCCACGATGCCTCCGTGGGGACTGTGGGAGCGTTGAGGTGAGGGCAGAAGCCTCTTGCACACCCAGACAGCACCACGAGAGGCAAGGTGCCCCTGTCCAGTGAGTCCCATCCAAATAAATGTCGCTCAGGGCACAGGACAGCCAACAGTCCCCCCAAAAAGCAGGTCACACCTCACTGCGTTTCCCTTCCAGCCTTGGGGGAGGTGGTAACGCTTGCTTTTGCTTTATCCCCTTCTCCTTCCCCAGGAATGACTACGAGAAGATCATCCACCAGCGAACCAACACCGTCCCCTTCGACCTGTTGCCTCTGGAGGAAGGCGCCGGGGTCACCGTGCGGGGGATGAAGCCTCCGGCACCGTGCGGGTGATGAAGCCTCTGGACGCCGCCGAGCTCAGCCTGGAGACGGTGTACGAGAAATTTCACCCCTCGGTCCAGTCCTTCACCGACGTCATCGGCCACTACATCAGCGGAGAGCGCCCGAAGGGGATTCAGGAGACGGAGCAGATGCTGAAAGTGGGCACGGCGCTGACAGGCGTGGGAGAGCTGGTCCTGGACAACACCACCATCAAGCTGCAGCCCCCGAAGCAGGGCATGCCCTACTACCTGAGCGACATGGATTTCGACTCCTTGCTGCAAAAACAAGGATCAAACGTCCGCTTTTGGAAAATCCTGACGGTCATTTTCGGTTTTGCCACCTGCGCCGTCCTCTTTTTCATCCTTCGGAAGCAATACCGGCATCACCGCGAGAGGCGGCACCTCAAGCAGCTGCAGGATGAATTCCGGCAGGCCCAGGAGCGCCTGATGCGCGAAACGAACGCGGAGGGCGGAGAGACGCTCAAAAACGCCTGCGTCGTCTGCTTGACCAACACCAAATCCTGCGTCTTCCTGGAGTGCGGCCACGTTTGCTCTTGCAATGAGTGTTACCAGGCTCTCCCCGTGCCCAAAAAGTGCCCGATCTGCAGGCAGCCCATTGCCAGGGTGGTTCCCTTATACAACAGCTAAGGTTTTGCGACTTAGGGGGGAGCTTTCGGCATCGAAGCTGCCTCTCGCTGAGGGTTTTTCTTGCCTTGCTGCTTGGGTGGTGGATTTTGGGGAAGGGGAGGACGCTTGAGCGAGCGGGGTGCTTCGCCTGGGGTGCAGAGCTGGGTTTTAAAAGGCAGTGGTGTGGCTGGTCAGGAGTGTCGCACTCTGGAGGGTTTTGGGGGGCATCCTTCACAAAAGGACGCGGCGCTTGGCTGGGAGGTGCAGCTTCAAGCTCTTCTGTTAAGAATCGGACTCTGGGGGTTTGCGTTGGGCTTCACTGAAATACCCAGTTTATGGAAATGTTGTGGGCATAAAAAAAAGATGCTTTGCGGTTTCACAGAGGCTGCAGAGTTTGGGTGACGCTGCTGCTTGGCTCAGGGACGCACGGAGCAGGGTGGGCTTTGAGAGGTTGGGAGGGGGCTTTGAGTGAACGCAAGTAACGCCGTGATCACCTGCAAAATCTGTTGATGATGTGAGAACAGGAAAGAGAAGCTGCTGGGGCTGATTTCTGCACTTGGCTTGAGAAAACAGGATGTCACATAATAAAATAGGACAAAAAGTGCATTTGTCTTCATCATTACGTGGGGTGACGGGATCTGCTACGCTCATAGACACCCAAGGAAGGAAAATCACCCCAAGGTTGGGGTAAAGGGGGTGGGATCGAGTCACTCTGCACTGAATCCCACACCAGTCACGACGGACGCCGCTGTCCCCCCGTGTGTAACACAGGTGGTACCAAAAACCCCAAATTTTCACACAGAAAAGGAAAATTCCCTTCCCTGACTCCCCCGTTTTGCCATAAATTGTGTACGGTAATGGGAATTAATGACGCTTCCATTAACATTTGATGGGGAGGGCGCCAACTTTCAATCAGAGAGACACAGGGGTGGAGTGGGGGAGCTCCTGTTTTGGGAGCTTGGGGTAGAAACAGCTGAAAACCCCGGGGCTGGAGCAGTCCCCAGGATTTGGGGGAAGACCCCGCGCTCCGTCCTGTGGGCAGGCAGAGCCGCTTGCATCCCCCCCAAGGGCTCACCATGCCCCAGCACACTTAAAAATAAATCGTTTTCCATCGACCGCCTGGAGAAACGGTGAATTTAATGAGGAAAGGGGTTGTTTCCTCGTTAAACATTAACCAGGCTGGCCAGGCAGTGTCCCAAGGCCACCGTGGTTGCGTGGCACAAACCCCTCAGCTTATTTTTCCCGGGAAGAGCCGCATCCAGCCCTTCCCGCCGGCTGCAGATGGCGGTGGCTGCCCGTCACAGCGAAGCTGCTGCCTGCAGCGGGAACAGCCACAGTCCCAGCGGGAAGAGCCAGAATCCGACTTGCTGGCAGAGGCGTCCCTCCTTTCCCCACCGTTATCACCCTGCCCTGCCCTTTGCGCCCTCCTGCTGCTGCCAGAAGAGAGAAATCTCCTTCGCTCGGCAGCTCAAAGTGCATCGTGGAAAACTAAACCCAACCAAACAAGAAAACCGTAGGACTTTACCCGCAGGAGCGGCGCTGCCAAGTCCCGTACCAAACGCCACTGTCTTCCCGGCAGCGTGGATTTAAGATCCGAGCAAGCTGAGATCCTGACTCCTTCTCCTAAAAGGAGTTTTCTGCTGTAAATATCATGTTTAGAGATTTTTTTTTGGCTGTACCTGGGATGCCTCTGCCTTTTCCAGCTTCTCTGCTGTCCCTGCAGCCTCCACAGAATCAAATTAATGGGCATGGGCTCACTGGCAGCCTGTGGAGCACACAGTGCCCCCCTTTTTTTGGGATTCATTGATGACTCCATGCCACAGTTAATTAAAAGCCAGAGCCTTTTCTGCTCCATTGCTGCCCACCATTCCCTGTGCCACAGGAAGGCTTTGCCTTTCCCTCCCTGGCTGCAGTTTCCACCCTAGAAAGCCTGGTCCCTTTGATGGGGACAGCAGGGAGGTCACCCCTCCTCAGGCAGACGGGTGCAGGATGGGGCCTTGGCATTTTCCCTGGGGAATGGAGCCATCACGAGAAGCCTAAAAATACACTTCTGGGGGGGCTGCGTTTCCCCCGTTACCCTTCGCCTCCTGTTTTCAAGCTTTCCCCTGTGATAGCTCGGGCGTAGACGCAACCTTATGTAAGGAGCTGACAGCTTGGGGGTGTGCGGGGGTGCACGGGAGAGGGGCTGAGGATTTCAGCAAAAACCCTCAATTTTAGAGCTGGGAGCAGTCTCGGGGCAGGGCGCCCTGTCCTTTCCATGCCCCCATCCCGCCTGGCCTCAAAACAAGCTGGGCTCCTGCGTCCAGACGGCTCAGCTGGTGGAGATGTTGTAACCCAGCCTGGCGCAAACTGCTGACCCCACTGTCCCCTCTCTTCTGTCTCACAGGGGATGCACCAGAGATGCCTGAACCCCACCATGTAGCCGCGATCTTCCCCAGAACAACAGCCCCATCCTGCCTATTGCTCCTTGGCTGGGCTGGCTCACTTTGCTGGGCAATAACTCCGATTGCCTGCGCTGCTGCAGATTTCCGTGAGGAAAAGCCCATGGAGAGCTTGCAGTGACCCTAGAGCTGCCCCCAAAGCCCCCCTGGGCATGGGTTGTGCAGGGACACGTCTTGGGGACTGACTCCCCACATTGCAGCCCCCCACAAAGTGCCAGAGGCCCCGAGACTGCTCCTTTCTGCTGGGCAGGTGTGGAGCTGAGCCCACGCTCCCTGGGGACAGGCACTGGGCTCCTCAGGGACCCTGTGGGGCACCTCAGGGCTCCTTAGGGGTGCTATGGGGCAGCCTGGCCTTGTTGTGGTGCAGCTCTGGGCTCTCCAGGGATGCTCCGAGATTCCCAGGGATGCAGTAGGGCAGCCTAGGCTCCCTGGGGGTGGCTGTGGGGCAGCTCCAGGCTCTCTGAGGATGCTCCAAGGTCACCTGGGCTTGCTGTGGGGCAACTCGGGGCTTCCCTACGATGCTGTGGAGCAGCTTGGGTTTGCTGTGGGGAAGCTCCAGGCTCCTTAGGGATGCTTCGGGCTCCCCAAGTATGTTGTTGGGCAGCCTATGCTCCCCAGAGATAGCTGTGGTGCAGCCGGGGCTTTTTGTGAGGCAGCTCCTGGCTCCCCAGGGACGCTGTGGGGCAGCCCCGGGGATCCCCGGGGTGCAGGGGGGATGGTCAGCCCGCCGGGGGCGGTGCCGGTGCCGCCGCCGGGG
>NW_010174659.1:1559-2232 GCF_000695765.1 Mesitornis unicolor | reverse complement strand
AGAAGAGCCCTCCCCGGCGTTAGACGAGGTGCAGCCAGATCCAAAGGACAAAGGTAAATGCTGAGAGCAGAGGTAAAATGCCACAGTTTTGGGGTATTGCAGGCTGCAGCCGCAGGGTCTAAAAACATTTCCCATGTTGAGCTTTAAAAAGTCTCAAAATCTGTCTTTCTTTTCTTCCCTGCTAGAGGAGGGCAGCCCTTCCCCAGTCCTGGCCTTTGCTTCTTCTCCTCGCCCCAACCACAGCTACGTGTTTAAACGGGAGCCTCCCGAGGGCTGTGAGAAGGTCCGGGCCTTTGAAGAAGCTTCGTAAGTCTGAGGGGTTGTTGCAGAAACGCACCCACCTGAGGTTGGCCCTGGGGGAGGGTTTGGGGTGGGGGCAGCTGGGGCTCAGCCACCCGTGCCCTGTTCTGAAAGCAGGGAGCAGCCTCTAGGAAAAACGCCCAACAGAAACACTCGGGCCCTGGTGGGAAGAGCTGAAAGTTGCGGTGCTCATCCTCAGCCACATTCAGGGGGATGTGGTGGCTCCTCGTCCTTCCCAGGCAGTGGGTTCTGGGGAAGAGGTGGTTCTCCTCCAAATCAGTGTGTTTTCAAAGCAAGCCAAGCTCCTAATGCTGCTCTGCACCTGAGGAGGAGCCCAGCTCATCGCAGCTCTGGTTCAGCTTTAGGCTCGTTG
>NW_010174659.1:980-1545 GCF_000695765.1 Mesitornis unicolor | reverse complement strand
AGCTGCTGGGGTCCCTTGGGAGCGTCCGTTCCTGACCACTGCTCTGTGTCTCCTCCAGCTCCCCCAGCCCTGATCAGCCATTTCAGCCTTCCTGCCCGGATAAGAACAAAGTGCACTTCAACCCCACCGGCTCTGCCTTCTGCCCCGTCAGCCTGGTGAAGCCCCTCTTCCCAAATCAAACGTGGGTTTCCTCTTCAGGGGCTTCCCGGCTTCTTCCAGCCCTGGCACGGGCCCGTTTGCGTCCTGCCAGCCCGCAGCCCCCGCCCCGTTCCTGGGGGTGCGGAAGGACGCTGCCGTAGATGGCTTCGGTGAGGTGTCCAAGTCTCCTTCACTGAACTACGAACACTGGAAGCGCGGGCAGCCGGAGGAGAGCGGGGTCTTCCACACCACAGCTCCCTCGTGGTGTGAAGCCTCGGGTGAAGCTGGCCAGCACCGGCAGCGCTGGCTCCTCCGTGCCTTGAAGGTGGGAAGTGACGACCAAGAGGCAGCCCTGGGACTGAGAACCGCAGCGGGCGTCCTCTGAGGATGACAAACTGTGAAGCACGGCGTGCTGCGTGCCTCCTCG
>NW_010174659.1:584-936 GCF_000695765.1 Mesitornis unicolor | reverse complement strand
CTCTGTTGAATCGTCTCTGGTTCCTGTGCCATTGGGTTGTGGGTGGGCACTGCCCTGGGGAGCAGGGGTGAGCTCTGTGGCTCCGTGAAGAGTTTGAGCCAAAAGAATTCAAGTTGAGGCTTCCTTAGCACCCCGCACCCTGTACCTGTTGGGGAGTGCTGAGCGCTGGGAAGGAGGAGAAGGGGTCTGGGGCACGGCTGGAGCAGAAAATGCGGTGGATCTGCACTGTTCATCAGCTCAGTGCCCTGGGAGGGAGCTGGAGAGCAGCGCAGCCCTGACCGTGTCCTCCTGATACCTTCCCCCCTTGGAAATGCAGAGCACAGAGGTCCCTGCCCCGGGGTTGTTGCTGCTG
>NW_010174659.1:0-557 GCF_000695765.1 Mesitornis unicolor | reverse complement strand
CACACAGCTCGGTTTGGGGGGTTGGAGGGGGCTGGGGTGTTGGGCACAGGGCTGGGAGCGGGGCTGGGCTGGAGGCTCCAGCAGCGCCATCCCCGGGCGGTGCCTTGGGCAGAGGGAACAGCGATCGTGAAGCCTCTCGAAAACAGAAGTATTTGATTTTGTGTCTTGTTGCCACGGCTCTTTGTACTGAAGCCGCCTATTTTCTTGTATCTGATGTAGAAACTCTATTTTCTTCCAAAGACACTATTTTTGCAGCTGTTTGCAGTTTGTATTTTATGTTTGTATGGCAGAGCTTAAAGGAGGGACGTTTGCTTTGGAGTTCTGGTCTTGTGTTCAGAGGGGGTTTTTTGCTGGTACTGCCAGTTCAGAAGAAACAAATATTTCGGAAATAAAGATTTAAGTACTGAAGTACTTTGGGGTTTAACAGATGGAGTCTAAAGGGGAAATTTTGGGGAGTGGAAACCGGAGCTGGGGGCGGGAGGCAGAGGGCGGGCGATAGGACGTGCGCGGTGCGCTACACCCCGCCAGGTGCGCATGCGCACAGCCTGCCCGAGTCA
>NW_010174658.1:0-2431 GCF_000695765.1 Mesitornis unicolor | reverse complement strand
TGACCGGTAGTTCGCAAATATCATCCTCTCTCCCTCCCCACGGGGCATGCTGAGATCCCCTGCCCCCACCTTCCGGGTGACCTCGCGGGCTGGGAGCTGGCAAATATCCGAGTAATTAATAATTTTTTAAAATAGAGTAATCCCAAGTAACTGAGAAAAAAAAATTCAAATCCGCAAATTTCATGAGACGGAGTGAAAGGCGGGAGGTATTTTTCCATACTGCATCTTAAGCATTTCCCCCCCATGAATGTTTATACGTCTTTAAAAAATTTGGCCTGATAAAAATTCACCTTCTCCCAGCTCTGAAATAAAGCATCCTATTTTCCACCACTACATCTTTGTTCGAAAATAATTCAATCTTGTTTTGATTCTATTAACCACCAACCCTTAACTTTTGGGGTTTTTAACTACTACCTCCGGGAGAGGCGACTGCATTTTAAGCTCGGTTTTTGCAAATAATGTAAAATAAACGAGAAACCTGTCTCCGCCCCAACAAGCCAGGATTGGGAAGAAAAGGAGGTCTTTGATCAAGGTTTTTTTCTCCCTCCTGTGCTACTGATTTGCTTGCTGTGTATTCGATTCGCGTTCCCAGGAAGGTGAAGCTCTATATTTAGCCAGCATCAGAGTCGGGTTTAAGGGAGTGGAGTAATGAGTGGAAGTGCCAGTTTCAATGAGTAAGGTATTTAGAGAAAAACCCTGCTGAAGGATTTCTCTTTTATGATATCAATATACACGTGAATGGGAAGACATAAAACGAGACTTGTACATATTTGAGACAGTTCCGAAAATATATGTTAATTTTATTTTTTTGCTTCCCGCCCCCCTTTTTTATTTATTTACTTTTGAGAAGGGGACTTGGGGGACCCTGCTAAAAGTCGGTGGCTCTACACAGCAATCAATAGCTTTCATCACACTGAGGGGCTCAAATGAGATTATATGCATTCGAGAGAAGGGAAGGAAGGGGAGGAAAAAAACTAAACCAAACCAAACTCCAAAGCAACAGCAGCGATTAACCCCTTACGTCCCGTAAAGAACAGCTATAATTACGATCCTGAGTTTGCTTAGAGACGAAAACTAGGACAGCTTCTCGAGGAGTGTGAGAGGGAGTCAGCTTTAGGAAATTACTAAAGAAATGGTACTGGTTTCAGAAGAGAGGCAGCATCACGAGCTGGGAGAGGTGGCCTTGCCGACCAGGGCTGGGACAGGACCAGGCTGCGGCAGCCGAGCCACGGGCGGGAACGGGGCAGCGAGGGCTCCCCATCCGACCTGCAGGGGCCCGTGGTGGGCACTGTCCCGTGGCTCAGACTCAGGCACCCGTCCTCGGGAGGCAACGAGGTCCCCACACGCTCAGCGACTCCGACGCCGATTGGGAAGGATGGTTGTGTCCCACTGCATCGCGGTGGCTCAGCGCAGCCTCGACACTCGGGCTCGCAGAAAGCCTCCTCCAGCCAGCTCCGGCTTAAAACATTTCTTGAGGAACTTTGTGCCAGAAAGATGCTTTGCAGGAAAAGTCTAGGTTCGGGCTTCCAGAGATTCAGATTTCCCCTCGCTTCTGTGCGGGATGCAGCGAGGAGACTGTGGCCGAGGCCGGGCAATGCGTCGGGAGGGAAAAGAGGCTTCTCACAAAGCTGAACCTGGAAACAATACAGCGGGGAAATCAATCACGAAATGTATTAGCTGCTCCGGGGTGTAGACTTTGGCTCATCTAGAGGTGTGCGATCTTTAATCTTCAAGTTTTAGCTACTGCATGTGAGGAAGAAGTGTACCGTAACAGCACTAAATCTATCAAAACACAAGAAAACCTGTCAGTGGGCTTCTGCACGCCTAGGAAACCCTCGTGACTTTAATAATACATTTTGGCTTTTTAAATCGCGCTACCACTTTAAAAAAAAAGTAATCCTTTCTCTCTTAGAGCCTTCCCGGATAGTGCACCAGCTCTGCCAGAGGACCGGCCAGCTGTAATCGGGTCAGAAATGGGCACGAGGAGTGCAGGCAGCAGAGCAAGGTCTTCGGCACTTGAGGGGGGGGGAGGGTGGGAATAAACTCCTAAAAATTCTAGGAGTGGAAAATCTCCAGAAAGTGTTAAGAAGGTGGCAGAGCACCGAGCGGTCCGGAACAGGGCTGGAAAAGCTCGATTTCTCCTCAGCCGAGTGCCGCCTGGCCTCAGCAGTGGCAGATGCGGGCACAACACGGGGGGGACGCAAGGCGTGCCGAGGATATTTATTGCTTTAAACTTTCCCCTTTGTTATATTCCCTGTGTCAAGACGTGTCCCTTTAAACTTTCCCCTTTGTTATCTTCCCTGTGTCAAGAAGTGTCCAAGGACAGGAAATATGGTGGCGATTTTGTCTCAAGGGTGAACAGAAAGCTCTGGGTAACGAGGAAATTTAAGGCCCAGTTTCCAGTCCCGGCTCTGGTAGGGGTTTTGCCGAG
>NW_010174657.1:0-8542 GCF_000695765.1 Mesitornis unicolor | reverse complement strand
CCATCGCAGTGGGACGCGGTGAAGCCCTGGTGATTGGGTTGACCATTGTGGTGAGACGCGGTAAAGCCCTGATGATTGGGTTCACCATCACTGTGACGCTGCTCCATTGGCACAGCTTCTTCCCAACCGGTGCCGTTGATGAACACGTGAAGTTGCGTGTCCGTTGTCGTGTCTGTTGACGCGTCCATGTCACAGGCGTGTGCACGGTGTGTCCCTGGTGTGTACAAACAGGCGGTGCCTTGGCAGGGGCCTTGCAGCGGGAGCAGAGGGTGAGGGCTGGATCCCTGATGGTTCCCGTGGGCTGGTCCAGTACTCCCAGTCTTGAGGAGGGGGATGGAAGAGCCGTGTCCCGTGTAGATTTGGGCACCCCTCTAACGGGGTGAATGCGTGCCATGGGTCTGGTGGGCGCTGGTTGCTGTGGGTGTCCTGACCGGGGGTATCCCCGGTGTCTCCTTTCCTCACACCGTTAACGCTGTGCGTTGTGTTCCCCGGGCTGTCGCGGCTGCAGGCGAACCTGAAGAAGTTCATGGAGTACGTGCAGATGCTGAACGCCGAGAAGGTCTGCAGGCTGCTGGAGAAGGGACTGGACCCCAACTTCCACGATCCGGACACCGGAGGTGAGGCTGGCGTCTGCGGAGAGGGGAAGGTGGGGAAAGGTGTCCAGGGGACACAGAGGGACTTTGGGGAGCGGTTGGATTGGGGGTGCAGCAGATGGTGCATTGTCTGAAAGGTCAGGTGTGGAGCAGAGGGGTTAAGGTGAGTTTCTCAGTGGTGTTTCTTGTTCTGACCCTTGGGTGAGGTTACAGAAGGCTCTGGGAGACGATGGTGTGGGAGAGATACAGAGTCTGGGAATGCAGCCTTAAACCAAAGAGCTGTGGGGCCTTTAGGTGCGATTTTGGGGAGGGCGAGGCTGTCCCTGGGACCGGCAATTTGGGCGAGTGCGAATTGCTGCCGAGGATCTCCCCACGAGGCAGTCGGGAGGTTGAAGAGCTGTTCTGGGGTCAGGAAAACCAAATCTTGGCCTCTGGTGTCCTCGATGTTTCTTCCTCCTTCTCTTTTATTTCCTGGTCTCTGTGGTCAAACCTCAGCCCCGCGGGGTCCGGTGGCTCCTCAGCAGGCTCCTGGCTGCAAGGACTGAGACCCCACGCGTTTTCCTCACTGTGGGGGCGCTGAGGGGGGACTTCTCCCCATTTGCCCACTGCGATGTCCCATGGTCTGGTCCTGAGAGAGGAGTTACTGCTTTTGTTGTTCCCATTTCAAAGAAATGCAGTTTATTCTTATTTATTGTAGAGCCAGACTGGTGTGTGCATCGTGGGCACGTTCCCATCCCGTGAGCAGGCTCCGATCTGGTGGCTCATTTTCTGTTTCTGGCCCAGTTGGGTGGGTTTTTGGGGTGTTTCTGACTCCCTGAACGCTGGCTGCCTCCGCCCTCGCAGCTTTGGTGTATCCAGACCATTTTTGGCCCTAAGACGTGTCACAGCGTGATGCCACTCACAGCGTTCACCCCTTGCCCTCACAGCAGCATTTCCAACCCAACCCTGCCCACTGGGAATGGCTCCTGACATGGGAAGGGGAAGCTGGCGCAGCCAAACCCCATCAGGAACCATTTAAGCAGTGCCCAAACTGGTCTATATTGGTTAATTTACTGGTGCAGCCGCTGTCTGGACCTGCCAGAGCATCCAGATAAGCAACTGCTCCTATGAAGAATGGAAAAAGAGCTGATAGCACACGGTCACAGCCTGCCCTGGAGCATGTGGACAGCCCAGCTCCACGTGGTTGTCGTTTTGGCCTAAAACCTTACCAGGATTTGGAGGGATCTTGCCTTATGAAGAAAGCCTGCGCTCCCCTGCAGCCACCTCAGCTTTCCAGAGTGCTGCAGAGCTGCTGGAGAGGCACTGCAGCGTTTTGGGTCCGGTCTGAGCCCAGAGGCTGTTTCGGAGGGGCAGTGGCTTTGAGGAGCAGCTCTGGGCGCTGTGAGGCTGTGGTGAACGCAGAGCGGGAGAGGGAAAAGCAGCGGACCCAGATCAGCGTTTGTACCCAGGGCAGAGCCAGAGCGGATGCCGCGAGGTGCGAAAATGGAGCAGGGGGAGCCTTGGACACCACTTCTGGGATCCTGATTCTTGTGCAAAAGCTCTTGAGCGCTGCTCACCTTGTAGGGACATCGCGCTCTGTTTGTATTCATGGGCTCCTGCAGTTTGGGACCAGATGGAGCCGTTGTCCGCCCTGACCTCCCGTGTCTCGCAGGATGCTCCTCACCCTCCCTGTGCGTGTGTTTTAAAAGCTTAAACGTGTTTTCCAGAGAGTCATCAATCTTGATTCAGGGAGCAGAAGATCCGTGCCTTCCCTTCGTTATTTGGTTAATCACCCTCGCGGTTTAAAATTCGCCTCTCATTTAAATTTGTATGCTTCAGCTCCCAGCTGTCGCTCTGCTTTATCTTCTGGATTAAAGAGCACTCCAGTACCTGGTGTGCCTTCACACGGAGGTATTTATACATGGTAATCAAGTCAACATTCAATCTTCCTTTCCTTAATTAAACAGAGGCCAAACTCCTCTTTCATTCCAAGGCGTCTTCTCCACTTGTCCTGACATTTCCATGCCCTACATGGCACTACTCCGTTTTCAAGAGGTTTGTAGGAGCGCGGTTGCCTGCTCATGGGTGGGCGCACCCGTCCTGAGAGTCCCTGCTCTCGGGGGACACATTTGGGAGGGTGGGGGTGACTGGTGGCACTGGGATGGGACCCCACATTACGTCCTGCCTTTGGAGGGGCCGGGGGCCACACGTCCCCCCACAATGTGCAGTGTCCCAAATGGAAAAGCACTTTTTGTTGATGGGGAGGATCAGTTTGGAACAGGGTCTGGGCATCCCCAAGGCTGGGAACATTCGGGGTGAGGTTGGACGGGCTCTGAGCACCCTGATCTGGTGGAGGATGTCCCTGTGTGTGGCCGGGCTTGGACTGGATGAGCTGGGGGCTGGAGCACCCGAATGATGAGGAGAGCTGAGGGGTTCAACTGGAGCAGAGGAGCTGAGGGGAGCCCTTATCCCCTCTGCAGCTCCCCAAAATGAGGGGGTAGCGAGGGGGGATCGGTCTCTGCTCCCCATAACAAGCGATGGGACCAGAGGAAATGGCCTCAGTGCTCCTGACCTGGTGCATTAGCGCTGTGTGTGCTGATCTGGGATCGTTTCACCTGTGCTCTGAGTTTTCAGCAGCTTCCCAAAGCTGTGCCCATCTCTCAGCCAGGCTCGTTATCTCAGCCTGTGCTTTCTGCCCAGTATCTGGTGTCCGGGGTCACCTGGACCAGAGCATCCCCCAGCCCCTTGTGCAGAGAGAAGGAAAACAAACCCCAAATAACCTCTAACCACAGATACAGGAGAAAGACTGAAAAACAAACCTTGAGAAATGTCAGCATCTGCTGACAAGAGCCAAACCAAACCTCGTCAGCTACGTAAGGAAAACAACGCCATCCCAACAAACCCAGGACACCTCGCTGTGCTTGTGGGACCGAAGGGATCTCTGGGATGAGCACTGGGACTTTCCCGTCCTTCAGCTTTCCCTCCATGTCCTTGTGCCCCGTTACCAGCAGATCTGTGCCCCTTAATGTCTCAGACTCATCCGTTGCTGAAGGAAAACCGTGGCGTGTCCCCAGCTCCGTGTTCAGACGTGTGACCGCGGGTGTCGCTGCACAGATCCCAGTCCCTTGTCCCGGTTTTCAGGCTGTGGTGCAGGGCACCCAGCCGTGTTTCAGTGCCCGTCCCCAGGGCTGGAGTCGGTGCCACCTCACGTGTGGGTGCCACACATTGTCCCCGCGGCGTCCGTTGGCTGTGGCGGGACCTTCGTACCCACACACACGTGTGGGCTCAACCCCGTCCTGCTGGGCTCGGCTGGAGGGAACCGACCGCTGTTTTGGTCTCAGAACGGCCTTTTTTGGGGATGCTTTTCAGGACCGAGCCGCTCATGAGTCTGTGTGTAAAATATGAGAAATGTGAGCTGGTGGTCGTGCTTAGGGACATGGTCTGGTGGTGGACTTAGGGCAGGTTCAATGGTTGGACTCGGTGATCTTAAAGGTCTTTTCCAACCAAAACCGTTCCATGACTCCATGGTCTTGCTGCAAACAAATAGAAATCATAGAGAATAAAATACATTTGTCATTTTTAAAAACTATTTCACTTCTGCCCATAATAGTGACAAATACAGAGTTGGACTCGGAGAGAAAAACCACCTCAAAGTCCCCTCTTCACTCCTCTTTGCGGTTCCCGTTTGGCTTTGTTTTGGACACGGGTGTTCCTGCAGTGCCTGTGAGCTCCTCCCAGCCGGGCTCCTCGCAGAGGCAGTGGTTGTGGTTGGTGCCCCAATTCTGCTCCCCATCGTGGTGCTCTGCTCTCCTGCTTTCTGTCTCCCTTGCACGATGATGAATGTGCACCTCTGGTCCACGTCTTCCGTTGGGCGCCGGATCGCGCTTCACGTGCACGCCTGGTTCTTCCTTCCCTCGGCAGAACGGGAAGCGCGGTGGGTGCAGCTTGGCGTAGCTTCCACTTGTGCAGCTGGAATCGATCCGTGCCCCAGAAGAAGAACCCATATTCCCTGCGGAACTCCTCATTCGGTCCTGTTTTCTATGGACTTGCCACTGAACTGGAATTTCCTGGCTGAAAGATGAGGAGGACGTGGGGACCCAATGTGGCAGAGTGAGAGCAGCTGGAATTTCCCATGGATTTCTGGTCCCAACCCGCCTGCCTCCTGCTCCTCTGCAGGAAGGTTGTTAGTATTAGATATCTCAAGTACGTAATCCTCCAATTTACCAAGTTTTGGGGAAAAAAAAGGTCTTAATTTTTTACTGAAGGACGTTAGGCTGAGCTCCTGTGCAGAGCAGAGCTGGGACGTGGGCTTGGAGCCCCCCAAGTGCAGGTGGTGAACTGGGACGGGGCAGGATGGGGCCTCTGCAGCCACCACAGTGCGCTCGGGAGGGGACGTTTTAACGAACATTCAGTGTTCCCATGTAAAACTGCACTGATTTAAGTTATGGTTTGGATTTTAAAGCACAAAGCTGCAAAGAGAGTTATTTTGATATGAATATCTTAAAGGGGGTTTGGAAGAGGCTTGACAAACAGCTTATTTTATAGCAATAAATAAACCTGGGCTATATAGCAATGTTTTTTTCTTTTATTAAACATCTGCGTGGTGGCAGCACACGTGGACGGAGCCTTAGGTCAGGGCTCTGTGTGGGAACCCCTGTGGGAGTGCAGGGTTAGAGAGGACGCTTGGCTCTGCCTCCTGGTGAAGGCCTTGGTGTGGTCAGCAGTGCCCGTTTGTAATGCTGACCACTACAGGAAATCACTTTTTGTAATGCTGACCACTACAGGAAATCACGTTTGTGGTGTTACCACTACAAGAAATCAGGTTTGTGGTGTTATCACTACAAGAAATCACGTTTGTGGTGCTGATCACTACAAGAAATCACATTTGTGGTGTTTATCACTACAAGAACTCACATTTGTGGTGTTACCACTACAAGAAATCACATTTGTGGTGTGTATCACTGCAGGAACTCACATTTGTGGTGTTTATCACTACAAGCAGTCACATTTGTGGTGCCGATTGTTACGGTGCGCGGTGTCAAACCCCACGGCAGCGCGTGGTGACCAACAACTGCGTCTCGGTGGTTCCCAACTCCTCCCTATCAATATTTTTGCTGTTGTTCAAAGCCCAGTGCGTTTCTGTCTGAACTTCAGGGCATTGGGCAGAGGGAAGGCGAGTTATTTTTCTCAGATTGTTTGTTTTCCTCCATGATTTCCACGCTGCCCGTTATGGGAGGTGTTGAGCGGCGTGATTGATGCGCGTCAGTCGTCATCCTCTCTTGTACCATCTCATCCTGGGAGGAAAATAAGTATACATGGTGTTTTGTTTTGGTGAATGGTGAAGGGAAAACGTGCTTGTCCTGTGTCCTTCCTGCTCTGTCGGTGTGAGCTCAGCCGAGGGTGATGGATGGGGGAGTGTTTTGTCTCATAGGTTTATATCCAAGGGTTTTGACCGAGTCTCAGTCTGCAGTGCAGGAGGTTGCTAAAACGAGCATGTGCGGTCCCCAAGGTGAAGCATAGGAGGAGGTCATTGGCTTAAATGAGATCCGAGGGGAAATTCCTTCCCCAAAGGGTTCTCAGGGCCTGGCAGGGGCTGCCCAGGGCACTGGGGGAGTCCCCATCCCTAGAGGGGTTCCCAAACCGTGTGGATGTGGCACCTGGGGACGTGGTTTGGTGGTGGACAGGGCATGGTTGGACTGGGTGATCCTAAATCCCTTTCCCAACCCCATGATCTGTGATTCTGTGACGCCGGGACCTGATGGACACAGCGGAGCCAGGAGCTGCTGGGGATGAAGGAGGTGAGGTCTCATCGCAGAACACCGTCTCCTTGCCAGCCCCTGTGGATGCAGAGTGTGGAGAGGAAGGAGGGCATTAATTGAATACTTGACATCCCCTTCTGTAATGGGGGAGACCCCTGGGGGTCAGGACTTCGTTATGCCAAGGCTGTGCTGGTTCAAGAACCGACTCCTGTGCAGAACCTGGCTGGGTTTGTGGGATTCACCTTTTAATTGCCTTTGCTCTCGGAGCTCGTTCGCAGCCCGTGGGATGCTCCTGGTGAAGCACAGCAGCGTTCAATGCTGTTATTGCACCCAAACCTGTCTGGATCTATGGGGCATTACCCCAGGACCCCACCTTCCCCCTGGCCAGGAAGACCCCAGAGATGGCCCAGCACCCCACAGCGAAGCCCCACGGCGTGGGGACACCTCCTTTTCCCGCTGGATTCAGCAGAACTGGGCCAGGGGATGTTTAGGGATGAAGGTGCGGGCTGGCGAGGACCTCATCATGTGTCCCATGGGGCCAGGAGGGCTCGGAAAGGCACAGGGCGGCCATCAACCCCCAAAACCTGTGGGCAGGGGGGTTCTGCCCTGCTGAGTGCTGGGTCAGGTGTTGATGTCTCAAACACTGAACTAACGGTGCTTGGCTCCATCCCTTCAGCCCGCAGCGATCTCTGAGCACAGCGGCCAAAGTGGAGACAGTTATCGGAAATAAACCCTCCATTCTCTGCAGGCAGTGATGCCACAAACCCCCCAAAATGTTCCCTCTTCAGGAGCCGTCCCTCATTGCACCATCTCCAGAAACCCAAAATCCTCCAGGTCTCGTGGTTTTGTTTTGTGGCTTTGACCTTCAGCTTTTCAGGGGCTTTCTGAGCGTCCTCGTCCCCAGGAAGCGGCTCCTCTCCATCCATGCCAGGAGGTGCCCCCCTCGGATGTGGGGATGTGGTAAAACCTGACACTGGAGAGGATACAGACACGGGATCTGTATCCAAAAGGTCTTGGAGCTTTCTCTCCTGATCTCCCTTAAGGGCCCACAGGGAAATTGTTCATGGAGAGAGAAAGGCCACTTTGCTGCCAGGGCAGGGCTCCTCTGTCTTTATCTGGGGGTATTTCTACACAGAATGACCCAGAGCTTTCAGGGTTGTCCGTGAAGCGACCGCGCCGAGGCAGATGTCCAACCAAGATTTCGAGAGGAGAATAAATAAATGATGGTGTTTGCAGAGCTTGGTATTTAGCAAAGGTAGAAGGAGCTGCTATGCATGAGTGCTGTCCTTAATTTCTCAACCTCCTTTACAAAGCCTCTGGAGTAACTCTACTCTCACCGTTAGCAATGCTCTTTCATCCACCGCGTCTCTAGGGATGACTGCACCGGGGCATTGCAGTCGCCCTGGCACCCAGCGCTGCTCTGTGTGCCCAGGTCGTCAGCAGCTCAGGTAATTACGAACACCGGTCGTTCTCCTTCCTCGTACCAAAGTGGAGGGGAAACCCAGACCCTGGAGGTTACCCAGACCCTTCAGCAGCTGAATCTTCCTCCTCCCTCCTCTCCTGTGCCACACGAGTGCCTCCTCATCCCCTCCGAGCGCCGTTTGTTTGGGGCCATGCAGGCAGCATCTCTGCCCCAGAGACTTTGGGGTATGGACTCCTAATAAGAGTGGTTCGTCCTCCTCTCGGGTTCTCCTTTTTCCTCTTCCCCTCTCGACCTGGAGAGAAGATGTCCCTGCAGAAATGGTGTGTGGGTGGTTAACCATGATCCTCATCAGCACAGGGACATCAAAGCTCTGCTGGCTTTCCCAGACAGCAGCGCCTCCCCTTGCTCACGAATTTGTCCTGTTAAAGAAGGGAAGCGGCACGGCCCTGCCCGAGGGCTGAGGTCTGGGGGTTCGGGAGGGGACGTCTCTGTGGTAGACACATTTAGTGCACATTTTTCCAATTCAGCACTGGGTTTGCTGGAGACACGGGAGTCTGCAGCCCGGTGTGCTCATTTACACAGGTTTTCTGTCACCATCGAGGACACAAAGACCATGCCCAGCAAACTCCCCAGTTTACAGTGAGTGTGATGTTTATGGGATGGTATAATTCTGTTGGCCAGCCTGGGGCGGCTGTCCTGGCTTTCGCTGCCCCCAACTCCTGCACCCGGCTGACTCCAAACTGCTCCAGACCCTGATCACTGCTCACACCACAGCTGCAATCTTGTGT
>NW_010174656.1:4542-27854 GCF_000695765.1 Mesitornis unicolor | reverse complement strand
TCTGTGATTCTGTGATTCTGTGTGATTCTTGCATGGTCTTCTGAATTACATAATTAGAGTTCAGATGAAACATTGTTACTAAAAATGCTGACGTGTTCATCTTGGTGAATGAGGGTTTCAAATGTGTATTTGAAAAGCTTTGAGTTGTCTAAGATTTCTCAAAGTAAAATAAGAATAGTGTTTATACATTTTACAGAATATTTACTTTAATATTGTAGAGGTTTATTTCTTGAAAGCTAGAAAATAGAGTATCTCAATATTTCAAATGCACTATATAGCATTTTCTCAATAGAGAAATATGTATCAATTGCACTTACTAAAAATTGCTATTTTAAAGGTGATGTGGCAGTGAAAATGTTGAATGTTACGGCACCCACACCTCAGCAGTTACAGGCTTTCAAAAATGAAGTAGGAGTGCTCAGGTAAGAATATTTTTAATGGCATAAAGTAATGTGTGTAGATTTATGCTTCATTAATCAATGAATTTCATATCTCCATTGGAACACAGGGTCTTATTAAGTCTTATTCCTCCATGATTATACTAGAGGCAGAGAATGCAACTTTCCATTAAAATATTTCTTTATATCCACTGCTAGTTCTTCCTTTCCCACATGTGTTTGTCTGTACATCTATGCTGTGAATATACATATGTCCACACACTCAAGACAGGACTGGTTTTTGCTTATTGTACTACTCTCAGGGCACAGTCAAGCCCTCTTTCCTTTCACCCACATTTTGTGATTGAGGGAGAATGGGGCTAATTGTTGGTTCTGAGCTAGAGCCCGTACTATGTGTTTAATAATTTCTGTTCAGTAGCATTGACTTCTTTTTGAGTTTTTTTTAATATTCATTCCTCATTAAGTCACTTCTTGATTTCCTTTTCTTGTGTCTACCGACTATACTTCCTCAGATGAGGTATTTGTTTTGAGTTCAGCTTTTTAAAGAGGATCCATCAACACAATACAATAGAATATTTACTGAGGGGAGACCGTTAGCATCTAAGTACAATCTTGAGCAGCCTCAAGTGTAAATTTTAAGAAACAAAACAGAAGGTTTTTGCTTCTTGAAAAAAGACCTGTTGAGCTGGGTGCTTGTGCTGGAGGAGCATCCCCAATAAACTACATGGTGAAAGGGGATTCATCAGCCTTTTTCCCAGGAAATGTTAGTTCTGGAAACTCTGAAGCCTGTAATTGTGAAAGTAGAGGCTTTCTGGAGTGTGCTACTTAGGATATCTCTACATATTTTTTACATATCTGATCAAGAGAACTTCATAACATCAAAAATCTTGTATCTCATACGTAGTCTGTATTTCTGCTGGCAGTCCCATACCTGGAGTCCAGCCTTTCTCTGTTGTTGATCATTTCAGTAGTTACAGTAAATAGTCAGTTGTCCTATTGTTTGACCTGGACAAGCCAGATTTACCTGTAGCTGTGCCTTTTCCGTTATGCTTCATCATTGCTTTCTTAGCTTTGAGGTAGAATTTGCAAGACAACGTGTGTTTTTGTTCATTTGCTCACTCAGCAGTTGCTCTCGGCATCACTTGACAAATCCTTGAAACTGTAAAAGGCACTGTCGCTTAGTGTAGAACTGTCCTGGTCTGCATTGCTGAGAGGACAAAGGTGTTCACGCTCTAGGCTACCACATTAGTATTTTAATAGAAGAAAACATAAAGAGCCCTGCCATCTTCAGCAGCAGTGTACGTTTAAGAAGCAACCACAGGTTTTAGGCTTGATCTGTTAGGTTTTATCAACAGTGAGCTGACTGCCTTCAGTCCTGAGCTGTCTTGGAAGATTGCCTTTATTTTTCCTTAACCCCTTGGAAAGCTAGGAAATACTCCAGAATTCTTAGGTGCCTCATTTTTGTAGTATCTCACTGGTATGTTTGGAGGTATCTAGTTCTTCATGTCCATTTGATGACTTTTCCTGGAGGATGAGGAGAATCGGATTTCACTTTATATCAGTAGATTTTTTCCAGGCCTTGTATCTACTGGGATATCTACTGTGATGACCCTGTCTGCGTTGTTTGTTGTGAAGTTTTTTCTATCTGGAGTTGCTCCATCCTTGAAATAGGTTTGATTTAATCTGGCCAAATCCCTGTAGTGAACTCCAGTCTCTCCCTATGCTGTTTGGAAACAAGTTTGTATCGTAACCTTATTGAGGTATAGTTTTCATACCTGTTGCCATCCTTTCTTGTACACTGGCTCCAGAGAGAGTACAGAATTCTTGTCAAATAAAGCACTAAGAAAAACTGAAGTCTTGTCAAGGAAGTGTGTTGTAGTTTCTGAATGAAAGGGTTGTCCTTTCTGGAAGCCTCTGAGACTGGAATTTCATTTTGGATATCTTCCTTATGGGCAGCAGCGTCTCATAGCTGGACAGAGGTTACACAAAAGCAGACCTGCCTGTAAACCATCACTGTACCATGGGGACCTGGGGGTAACAGCAGCTTCTGAGCAGTTCTGTGCTGGGTTGCTTGCAAAAGAGTGCTTACCCCAGAATAGCTATTCCGTGTCATGATAAGAAAGGCAAACTGCTAGAATAAACTGAATCTAGCTTATCATTAGGTTGTTATTGTTTTAGTAAAAATTGAGATTGATCCAACAACTTCTGTTTGAAAATATATGTTTAGGTTGTGGTAACTCTTCCTGGGTTTTTCCTGATTTCCCAATCTACCTAATTTCCTCCTGATGTTTGTTGGTTGTTTTTTTTTCCCCAACAGGAAAACACGACATGTGAATATCCTGCTTTTCATGGGTTATTCAACAAAACCCCAGTTGGCTATTGTTACACAATGGTGTGAAGGGTCCAGCTTGTATCACCATCTACACATCATTGAGACCAAATTTGAAATGATCAAACTGATTGATATTGCACGACAGACTGCACAAGGCATGGAGTAAGTATCGTGTTACTTGTTTGCCAATGAGCATTGGAGCAATGTTTACTTATCCCCTTCACACTCTCCCTGACACTGGCAAATGAGGCCAGCTATCTGCTTGCTTTGCCAAGCTCAGGGTCCTGCCTTGATGATCAAAGCATTTGATGAAGTGTTTATTATTTTCATTAGTAAAATAGACTTTGTGTTCTTTTTTTGGAACAAAGGGAGATATGAATAATCAAGGAAATATAGTCTTAATAGTAGAATAAAGGTAATTACGGTGTAGTTAAACAGTCAGTCTTGTGAGCAAAGTTTTTTGTTCCAGGCTTTACGATCTTCACAGTGCAGATAATCTTATGGTAGGAGGTAAAACATAGTTTAAAAAGAAACAACCTGGGAATGAAAGGACAGAATCCTGTAAGATAACATGGAAGGCAGACAGCCCTGTTGACGAAAATGGTTTATTTTTCTCCTTCTCTTATAAGTATTTTAGCTTTCTAAATAAAAAATTCCAGCATCTGAAGAAAACATAGCTATTTTGTTCTAAGGACTGTAAGTAATCGTTACTCCCATAACAAGCAAGTGAGTGAGTTAGAATTTACAAAACTAGACCAATATTGTGTGTTAAAATCAGAACACTGATCTAAGATCAGAGAAATCGCCCTCCGGCTGGAAAACCACTGTGATGATTGCAGTTAATTGTGCCGTTTTTCTACTAAGCATTCTACTGCATTTTCAGTCAAGAGATGGGGAGGTGCTTGCAGCAACCAGCCTGAGCCTTCTGTTAGCCTGCTTATCTCCCCAGGCTCCCTCTGTAGGTAGTGGAGATGCAGAAGCTGTTTTATGAGCATAATTCAAAGCAGAGACATAAACTGGGGCTTTCCCAGCAGCTTTGTGCCAATCTCATTGACTAAATGAAGAGCCATGGGAGACTAGTTGCCTAATGTAGGCTATATCTATGCTGTGGGGCAAATACAAATTGCTCTGTGTTCCCAGCAATCTATTTATCCAATCTGCAATCAGGGGATCTTTTTTCCAGTCCTATACTAAAAGGCAGTCACCATACTTAAGTACACACTGAGACTGGGAAGCACATTTAGTTCCCACAGTTTAGAAACACCTTACCTAAAGCTGTGATGAGCCCACAGTGTCTTAACAGTCAGCATTAAGGCTGGGAAGGCAGAACCCTCAGCACTGAATGGCATGTCAAAAACTACTGAAGTTCTTTTATTTTTATGCTGATTATTGAGTTAGAACTGAAAAGAAGTTGGTGCATAATTGTTACTGTGTTCTTCAGCAGCGTCAGGTTCGGGCTGGAAATCTAAGCTTTATTTTGTTTTATTCCTGTGACTGAACTGTCATGGGTAACTGAAGTTTTAACTACATAGATAAATATGTGCAGTTTGAATATCTACAGAATTTGTGTTTCAGTAATACAGTTAATTTTGAGTTGTTGATTGGTGAAATATCATTTAACCTACCTAACTTATGTTGTTCCTTTTCAGTTATTTGCATGCCAAGTCAATCATCCACAGAGACCTCAAAAGTAATAGTATCCTTTCCCAGAGATGTGATTGTAGAATATGACAGCATTCCTGTGTGGTTTTGGTTTGGTTTTTTCTGCCAGAAGTGAACTTTACTGATGTGAAAAGCTGTTTGTGTGTGAATATTTGCCGAGTTAAGATTTCATTGAGGAGGGGTAATATTACTAGTAGGAAAAGAAGGAATACTTACTATGTATGTTGATGTGATTTTGGTAGCATGGCACATTTTGTTGTGGTATCACAAGGATTTTTGCATCATTTGGTTTTTACATGTAATAAAAGATTACACTTGTGGAATATTTCAGCTTTTCTCATACTTGGCATTTCAAGAAAGCCACCTGGGCCATGATCTTGTTCAGCTCTGGCTCAGCCATTACTTCTGTAGCCCTTTTAAGTACAATAATTCACTATGCTGTATTATATGAAAACCTTTTCTAGTGGTAGTGGATAGCTTAAACTGTTATGTCTAATGTTGCAAATTTGTAGCTGTTTATTGTCCTTGTGGGACAGGACTGGTACTGCTTGTTTTCCCTTAACATTTCTCCCTTAGATATTTTTCTTCATGAAGACCTCACAGTAAAAATAGGTGATTTTGGTCTAGCTACAGTGAAATCACGATGGAGTGGATCACATCAGTTTGAACAGTTGTCTGGATCTATTCTATGGATGGTAAGCAAGGGGGAAGTGGTATATTTGTTACAACAAATTTATTTACCTTTGGCCAAAGTTTCTAGGACTACCCCTCCAATACAAATATACAAGCTGTCTTAAGCTGGAAAAGACACACAGTAATATGAAGTGCTAAATGAATGCTTTTCATTTCTTCTTTAAGCATATGTTTTCCAGTAGTCAGAAGAAAAATCCTTTAGGGTCTTTGTCCCTTATTCTGAGGTTTAAACTGAGAAGAAAATGGTGGCTAAGGAAAAAGGGTATGATTAATCCAGGGTTGAGAAGAAGATGAGAAAAGCCATGGCAAACATCCTGCAGAGAAGCAGAGGAAGTAGCTCAGCCAAAAGAGACTCTTAAGTTTTAAGGATTCAAGCATGGTTACTCTCAAGAGGTCGTACGTCTTTCTTAAGTCTTAATAAGAATTATACTTACAACCTCTTGTGCAACTCTGCTTTCTCCTTTTCTCCCTGAACAAAAAACCTGAAGGCTCTGTTAGTTGGCATTATTTTCAGCGTTGCTGTAATTCTAGTTTCAAAATAGCTTTTTATCCTGGGCAAGGTCATTTTGTTCTGTCACAGAGGAATAAAGGGATCACCAAGCTAAAATAGACGAATGGATTTTGAGATTCATGTCAACATCCACTCTACATTAGGACTGGGTAACATCTGAAGGAAATAGTGAGCCTTGGACCTGTTACACTCTGGACAAGTCCATGTTTTGTTCCTGGTATGTGAGGTGCAGCCTGATGTAGTGATATAAAACTTTAATTCTTTCCTTTTGTGGTACAGGCACCAGAAGTTATTAGGATGCAAGATAAAAACCCTTATAGCTTTCAGTCGGATGTGTATGCGTTTGGGATTGTTCTGTATGAATTGATGACTGGACAGTTACCATACCTAAACATCAACAACAGGGACCAGGTAAGGGAAGGGATTGACTTCAGGCAACCGTAGGCTGAAACAAAGATGGATTCAGCCTTGTGAAGTGCACATTCTGATGTTTTGTGTGTTTGATTTGTGTTTCTGATGTTATGAGATGATGTTTCTACATTTTCTAGATGTGCCTCAGCCACATAGCACCAATTAACTTATGTCTTTTGAGGTACTTTTTGTTGTTTTTCACTTCAACTGTAGATTTACAGCTTCTGAGCTGGTTGCCAGGATACTTATTGGGGAGAGAGCAGGTTACTTAATAGTAATCTAGTTTAGAATAGTTCCGCAAAGGCAAAATGATCCTCCATATGTTCAGTTATTCCTCTTTCCCCACCCCTCCCCTTGCATTGAATAATAGTTCAGCAACAGAACCGACAAAATGGAACAGTAATCATCTCACTGAATGTTTTTTATTCATTTCAATCTTGAGAAATGCATGCACCATCTAATAGAATTTCAGGATATCAGCATTTCTCAAATCCTGCTTGATGGAGTGTATGACTTTCCAGAGTGAGTGAATCCTGTAAAAAGATTACTTAATTGTGAACAAATATTCCTTAAGTCTAATGATGCCACACGCCTGTAATATATCTCCACAGGAGAGGCATGTTTGCAAAGGCATATCTGATTCATTATTTCTCTGTCGAATCTGAAAATAGTATCTATGCATCAAGATCTTTGGTGTAAACTATTCCATGTCTGGGTGGTGATGTATTTATGTATCTGTGTCCGCATCCCTTGTTTTTTCACTGTCAGTACTTGAGAATTGCAACCATAGCAACGTTCATCTGTGAATGCCATTTTATAAGGCTGCTTCCATATTTGTCAGAACACTTCATTCCAATTCATCAAATTTAGAATTACTTTTTTTTGCCTTTTGACAGAAGGGAAATGTCCAGATTCCTGGCCATACAGATATGCACTTCTAAAAGCAGTATTCAGGCATTGTTTACCTTTTGAGATTTGAAAGATGAACCCATTGCTGTGGGTACTTACAATTGAGTGCTGAAACAGATTTTAAATTGCAAGCAAAGTCAACATGGAAATGTGATCTAATGTCTTGAGTTTTGTCACTCCCAGTCTGAAAAGCTGAACTGTTTGCTCTGTGTTGGTACATCTACATCACTTACTGTGACATACCTAAGAATCTTAGTGAGCAAAGCATCGTTCTTCTTACACCTCAGAGTGTTTTTCTCACCTTTACACATTTTTCTAGACAGATTAGGACTCGCATTGATATTCTTTTTTTTCCTATTTAAAATAGAACTTTAATCCCTCTATTATTTGTAAATATAGTATTGGAAACATAAAGAATAATGAATTTTGAATAGTTTCAACCTATGTAGTGTAATTATTCAGAAACAAGTAACTTCTAGATGACAATAAATCTCATTGCAGCAGAGGTAAGGGACAGAGTAGACAAGTCTTTACTATGAAATGCTACTTTGGCACATGGGGATTTCTCAAGAAAACATGTGGGAGTTTTATACTCCTTGATGCCAGCATCGATGCAGCTGAATCAGAAAGTTGAAAAAGGACCAGGTTTGTCTTAGTATAAATAACACAGGTACCTTGCTTGAGATGTGGAGGTTTTCTGTTGGGTTGTTTGGGTTTTTTTGCCAGTGTGAAGATATGAAATAGTTACATTTCATTAAATAGAAGGTATGATACACCTGCTGGGCCTGTCTGAGTATTCAGAAAAGGCAGTGATTATCTGCTGCAGCATGAATGGAGCTGTGATGAGCTGGTTTGAAAGGGCTTTTTAGTGTCAGTGCAACTGCGGTGTTCAAACCACGTTGCATTTGACCTTGCCTTGATGGTTTTTTACGTATCCAAGACAACATTAACCATAGTTATGCTTTGCTTTCCTGTTTTCTATTACTTTACTTTGTCTTATGCTTAAGTTTTATCCTTTGTTGAAATAGAAGCCTTCCACGTTAAAGGAATTACTGTGAAAATACAAAGCCTGTCTGACTCCTCCTTTACAGAGCAGAGGCAGTTTCTCTTTTTTTTTTACTTTCCTTTTTTTTTCTTTTGTTGGGGGGTGGGTTGGGGAAGGTGGTCAAATGTCAAAAATATGCTTTTGTGGTAGGAAAGAATATGAAGGAATTTATTCTCAAAAGGTAAGGGCTTTTAATATCTGAAGTCCATATGTTTCTTAAAATACCTTTCAGGGTGAACTTGCTGTTGAGTTATAAGACAGATTATTTATTTTTATGGAATATTTATTTTTAGGCATTCTGTTCCTGCCACAGAGTTGCTTATTCTTGGTTTTGTAAGAGTTTCTGACACAGAAGAACTGTTCCCTAGATGTTTATTGCTATAAATGGTAACCATTTACTGGTTTCACAGAAATCTCTCCGAGGAGGAGAAAAAAATCTAATTTATTTTTTTTTGCTGTACTGAATAGGTTAGGAAGCATTACTCTAAGAAACTTGGCAATTTCAATACCAGATAATATTTCCTGGGAGCAGAAAACTTGCTGCTGGGAGTAAAATGGTCTAGCAAAGTGTTCAGCTTTTGTTACTGTTTGTTTTATGGACTCATCTTCTTCCACTTTCATCTTTTCTCCCTGTTAAATAAAGATAATTTTTATGGTGGGACGAGGATACCTATCTCCAGACCTCAGCAAAGTACGGAGCAACTGCCCAAAAGCTATGAAGAGACTAATGGCAGAATGCTTAAAAAAGAAAAGAGACGAGAGACCCCTTTTTCCACAGGTGAGAAGTGTTCCTCTTTAGTTCTCAGTAGACTTTGCAATTCTAATGTTTAAATAAAGATCAGTTATGAACTCGCTGGCCAGTTCAAAACTTTTTGATCAGTGCTGTAGCATGGCTTCATAAGAGTACTGGTTCACTACCTGGTTAGTGCTGTTTAATTAGAAATGCTTATTTTCAATGTAAAAAGCAGGTATTAAAATGACTTCTGTAGTTCAAAAAGCATTTATGTGTTGGAGAAATTTCCAACTGGGAGACAGTGGCATTAATAATCGCAGTTAGTCACACAATTTAGAACTTGCCGTGTACGTTCTCAGAAATCTTTATACCCACCTCGTTGCTCTACCCCAAGCTTTATGAAGGGAAACTGATAGTTTTGTCACAAAACTTGATTTATCGTGCCTGCTGAGGAAGGTTTGGATTCTAAAAGCTGGGGGAGAGGAGGGGTAAGGGCTTTTTGAATTTTTTAGTTGTTTTTTTAAATGTAACCAAAGCATTTTCAACAAATAAGGAGCTCCCCCTGCTGGCTTTCTGGTAAATGATATTAAGCAAGCTGCTGCCAAAGCTGAGTTTATTTGCAACAATGGTAGGTATAGGAACTACTGCATAAAAAAGGAGGGAAATAAAAGGCACCTATATTCATTATGCTTAAAGAGGGAAATCAGTATGCCCTTTTAAAGGGGAGAATGGTACAGCTTCTTCCCAAAATGTCCTTTTAGATATATACAAACATACGAGTGCATTGCAGTAATCATTTTTTAAAAGTTTTTGTTTAAATTTGGGTATAAATATTTTTCTGTATTTAATTGATGTTCTGCCTTTGGTTTTAAGAGACTGTTACAACTTTGGAACCACAGATTTGATCACTTGTTTTCTACTTGTTTTAGATTCTTGCCTCCATTGAGCTCCTGGCCCGGTCGTTGCCAAAAATTCACCGCAGTGCATCTGAGCCCTCATTAAACCGGGCTGGCTTCCAGACAGAGGATTTTAGTCTATATGCTTGTGCTTCTCCAAAAACTCCCATCCAAGCAGGGGGATACGGTGGGTTTCCAGTACACTGAAAAAGAAATGTGAAAGTGTGTGTCTGTGGGCTGGTGTGTTCCTGTGCGTGCAGCACACGTGTACGCTCGCAGTTCCTACCAGCAATGTTTTTAAGGTTTACTGAGGGAATTGAATACTCACTTCCTGACAGTGGGTATTTAATGTTCCAGGCACAAAGTCTGTGTTGGTAAGGAATGCCGTGGGAACAGCTGGCACAAGAAGAATTATAAGGTCACGTAAGAGAAATGGGGAAAGTCACTACAAAACAAGCAAAAATCCTCTTAAGGCCATTGGGTGTTATTTTTGCTTGCCTGTCATTTTTGCCTAGTTTATTGATTGGATTTGATTTTAATCTACTCAAGCCATGGTGTTTTTTGTTTGGTTTGTTTGGGTTTTTTTTTTATCTTCAGTTGAGGTCATTATATTTGAGCAATAGGCTTTAGATTCCTCAGTTAGTAATGTTATTTGTGTGGGAAACAGTTGGAAAAATAAACTTAGCTTCAAGGCTGAGAACAGTCAAAACTTCTGGTGGCGAGCAGAAGTGAGCAGATACAACACAGAATCCAAAGGAAGTCCGTAGTGATGTGTGAATCTTATTTTGAAAGCTGAAGTTTGAAACAGTGCTGCATAGAGAACACCTCTTCCTGCAAAAGGAGTGGTGGCATGGGTTTTGTTGTTTGGTTTTTTTTTTACTTTTTATTTTTTGCCTAAATCCTGTGACCTACTATAGTTTAGGCCATCTCAAAACATTCTATTACAATGCGACACAACAAGAAATTCTTAATCTGCTTTGGCTGAACTGCAAGAATATTACTGGTAATGGTACCTGTATCCTTCAATTAGCACGGATTTCAAAATTAAAAAGAAAAACATTTTAAATCTTGAGCATAACCAAATACTTGAAGAGAAGGTGGCTGCTAACACCCATAGTAGGAAGAGAGGATTTGAAAAAGCAGGTTTTTTTCCATGGAAATCAGTATTATACCATGAATTCCGTTAAGATAAAATGTTTTAATTGCTTTAATATTGTTAAGAATACTACTGAACACGCTTCTGTTCAATGACAAATTGGGGGGTTTTTTCCACTTCCATATCAAAGCTGCTCGTTTGACTAGAAGGTAATCAGGTAGACTAGGTACCTAACCAAGAAAGCTAGACACCTTACCAGGATCCTGTCGGCTGACTTAAAAGATTGTATTTTAATCTGGAGCATTCCTCTGGAACAGGTGAATCAGAGCAGTGGTTCAGGTTACGTCAGTCTTTGATGGCAGATACGAGTACAGTGATGTTGCTGACTGTGTTCTTGCATATTTTGGTTTAATTATGTGGGTTGGTTTGTTTTAAACTGTTAAGCTAATAATTTTCACAGATTCTTCTGCATCGGAAACAAGCTGTTGATGCTCTTGCTAGGAGTTCAAGGGCTAGGAGTGTTCTCAATGGCTTCTGATTTACATACTTACAGAGAAGTTTGCATGTTGCTAGCAATAGGTTTTTGAAATAGGTGAGGAATTCAGAGGAAGGTTTTCTGCTGTCTGACAACTGAGCCTTTTAAAACAGGAGGCAGAGTTAAAGAGCTTGAAGAGATGTAGGCAATTTCTACTTTTTCTGACTGGATTCTAATGGTCTTTTTGGCTTCTGCTGTTAGAACAGTTTGGGAACTAACTTCTCATTTTGTTAGTCAAGAAAATTCAGCTCCTGAAATCTATCTCTGTGAGGACAGTTACAGAGGATGAAAGTTGTTACTGTTTAAGAAAATCTGTTTTCTATCTTTCTGGTAGCATCATCTCATTTTGGCAGGCTTATCTTAACATGAAAATAGGATTTAAGGGTTTTTTTTTTCTCCTCTTACTCATTAATTTTTTAATTCTACACAGTGAGGAGGAATGCTTCTTACACTTTGCGGTATGTTACTCAGTGCAGGCTACAATACCCATCCATCTCAGTAAGAGCCAAGAGGATGCTGCTGGGACTCCTGCTGAATCTAGAAAGGCACCATCCCAGACAGAAAAGGCTTAACCACACGGGGACTTAGAGAGAGTGCAGAACCATCATCACTGCTCTGCCCAGGCCTGCTCTTTCTCAGGTCTACCAGATCAGTTCAAACAAGTTACACCTTGGAGTAGTGTTATCCTCCTTGTTGTGAAGGTTGTTCTTCTGTGCTGTAGGATCTGCAATCAGTGGGTAAAAAAATGCTGCCATCCTTAGATACATTTGACCTCATTTCCTGTTGTATGGTCAATGCATTAGAAGTCTTCCCATGTCAATGGTTCGTACACGTTGAGCACAGTTTATGATCAGTGGCCATGAGATGTGAGCTCAGTTTCTCACTAAACACTTTATGAATTCTAAAAGGAGGCTGGGTTTTGTGGATCATTGACTTTATCTGACATAAGGGCATTTAGGGGTTTAACGTCTGTAGTTTGCAATTGCTGCTTCAACAAGATTTGGGAACATAACGTAGGATGAAGATGCCTAAATATATCTGTGGATTTAGATGAGTGCTCTCAAAGATGCATATTGTTTAGAAACAGATACCTGTTGATCCTGAAAACAAGTCTGTAGGATCCCAGGCTTTTCTGGAGGGATAGATTATACTATGTGAGATTGCTTTTTTTTTACTTCCCTGCATCTCAGTGTAGAAACAAAACTTGTCTTGGTACCTCCTGGAAGGACCAGATCCTCCTAAACTCTGCTGTATATTCTTCTGAGGATGCTAATTTTTCACATCGGTGTATATCCCAAATTTTTATTTAACCAGTGGATGTTATTCATTCTAGAAGATCAGCACAAGATCCAGCAGAAAACTGCCTCTTTGTCCTACATTTTTCTGTGTCTGGGTATGTAATCCAGGCAAGGTGTTAGAATTTTGTGATTCCCTTTAAGTCAGCTGCTCTCTACTTCAGTACCCAAGGATGGCACAGGCCTGGAAGGGAACTGTTCTTCTCATTACTGTTTTTCTGAGAAACATGGCATCTACCCCAGGATAAGGAGTACAGTTAAGATGTTCTGTGTATACCTTTGTAACCTCATGAATCCAGATAACTTACAAACTTGTGAGAGTAGAGATTGGCAGCTGCATCTTAAATCCTTCCAGGAATCAGGGGCAGCAGGTTTGCTCAGAACATGCCCTTATAATACGTCGTTTGGATGCAACATGAAAGAGCTGGATCATCTTTTTAGAACAGATTTTTTGAAAGCGTGCATTTAAAATAGTTTCCACTTGCTTTGCATGTGATAAGCCTGAAAAGACTGTAGCGATTAACTTGAAAGGGCTCTGTAAGAAGTGTGGATTTTCAAATGCTGTCCATCCTTTGGAAAGAAGTTTCTTTACTACCAGTTAAAGCAAGTATCTGAAGTTCTGCTTGGTAAAAAGGACATAAGTTGTCTGTTCTGCACACTTGAGTGTGTTCCCCTCACCATCAACACAGCAGCTCTCCAAAACTGATTGAAAAACTCTCCTTGTCCCTCAGCCTGAGCTAGCATTTGGTAGGTGAGCTCCCTGAGCTGTCTTGCCTCAGGGACAGATAGAGCCAGGGTAACACAACGTGCAAGTCATTGCGCTACAGCTCAAGTCAGGAGGGAGAGTGGGACTGCAGTAGTCCCAGTTCAGATTAGCATTGGCCATCAACAGAACAGCATCCAAAGACTTAGCAGGGCAGAATTGGAGTTATGTCGTTCCTGCAGGACAGAGCATATCAGAGCAAGTTCCTAAAGTTGTCATCGTTTCTTCTATTCTTTGCTCTCAGACAAGACCTTCCTGACCAGCTAGAAAACAGTTAATTCACAGTTCGGGTTACTTCATTCACGGAATCAGAGAATATTAGGAGTTGGAAGGGACCTTGAAAGATCACCCAGTCCAACCTCCCTGCCAGAGCAGGATCACCTAGACCAGGTCACACAGGAACACGTCCAGGCGGGTTTTGAATGTCTCCAGAGAAGGAGACTTCACAACCTCTCTGGGCAGCCTGTTCCAGTGCTCTGTCACCGTTACAGTAAAAGGTTTTTCCTCGTATTCAGATTAAACCTCCTATGCTCCAGCTTGCTCCCATTGCCCCTTGTCCTGTCATTGGCTGTCACTGAGAAGAGCCTGGCTCCTTCCTCCTGACACTCGCCCTTTACAAATTTATAAACTTTAATGAGGTCACCCCTCAGTCTCCTCTTCTCCAAGCTAAAGAGACCCAGCTCCCTCAGCTGCTCCTCATAAGGGAGATGCTCCACTCCCTCAATCACCTTTGTGGCTCTTGGGCTGGGCTCTTTCAAGCAGTTCCCTGTCCTTCTTGAACTGAGGGGCCCAGAGCTGGACACAATATTCTAATTTATCTGTATGCATCTAAGCCTCAGGAAGAGGTTGCCTGTTCTCTCTCACCCTCTCTTATGGGTGGAGTTTCTTTCAGAAGATAAAAGAACCAGCCACAGATAGTTTACGTCTTCAGAATAGAAAGGGTGACAGAAAGCTTTTTAGCTAGGCCTCAGGAAGTCCAGTTGACACCTATCAGGATCGAGGATTCCTGTACGTGGATAGGTATAGCCATGTATGTTCCTCATCTAGGGAAAGCTGTTACTGCTAACCACGGTTTGTACATGTTCACTTGTTAGGTGAACATGTTACCAGTTTTAGTCTCCTGTTGATTTGAGATCAGATTAGCACCTGAATTTTGAAAGGGGAGATTTGGTGTTAGCTTGTCAATGTCATTGCCAAAGTCTTATTTAAATGGAAAAAAAGTTTTTAAAAAATCACTTTTTTTATAGCTACCAGTCCAGCTGAAATGCTTCTTGACTTGTGATCCTGTTTTTCCATTGCCCTTTCCCAATTAATGGTTCATGTTTTATTTTCTGAAATCCCTGTATGACTATTAAAAGCTGAATTATTACCAGAAATGGGCAGAAGGACAAGATGAGTAATGAGGGAGCAATCTCTTGTTTATAAATTGATCTTTAATCAGCAGTTTAGGAAAGCAGACTGAAAAATAAATTAAGTAGAACATGTTTTCAAAGTGTAGCTAAGCATGAATGTCATTCTTAAAAATTAGCCTCATAGGCAATACTTGATGACTTTTTCTGTCCTTTTAAAAGAAAAGAAACAGTACAAAAATTGAGGTGTTTCTAGAAGATACTGTGAAGAGAGTTCAGAGATCAGTGAAATGTGCCAAGGGGAAGCAAGAAAAATTATCAGTATTTAGAGTATTTTAGAGCAAGGGTTTTATCTGTTGGTAGACCTAACGAAATAGGCAATTAGGTACATTGTAAAGATTTTATTCTTTTGTTGTTATAACTTGAACCTACCGCCGCAGTCTTTCAAGGCACACAGAGCTTGAGCTTGTGCCAGCCACCCTTACTTTAGGCCCTGAGGGTACTCCCTTCTCATTTCCTACACACACAGCCCTCTCCCCCTTTCCCTGCTTGCTTTATGTTCCCTTAGAACAGCTGCTCCTACCAGATCCTGTGGATGCCTTTTCTTCTTCTTCCTCGTGCAGACTGCTGAACACTCTTCTCAGTTCTCTTCATAGAGCAAGGAATTAATGCTACCAGCCTAAAATTCTCTTTGTAGGGATATTTCTGGTTGGTTTCCAATGTTCAGAATAAGAATCTTAAGAAAAAACAAAGCTAACAAACCCCTTGCTTTTGAAAGGATGGAAGGACACTAAGATAGGGAGCAGTTGCTTGGATGTAGTGGAATTCAACACGCTCCTGTTGAACAGAACAAATGTCTGCTTATCGCTCCGTCATTATGAGGAAAGTTCTGTAAGGAGTGCTGTCAGGAAAGGGGCATAAACTAACCCCAAATTCATGTGAAACCCAAGAAAAAGTTACATATTTGTTTCTTCTTCTCTTGCTTCTGAGTCCTTTTGGTTAGGCATAGTTGGATATCCCTCCCTAAAAGCCCTGTAGGGTACAATTTCTTTATGGATGGCAGGGAAATGTTTTGGCTAAAGTATACAATTAAGAGGATGGATATCTTAGATACAGCTTCTATTCAGTGTTCTGACAAACTTCTTAAGACTTCAGCCAGTGATTTTACTCTGTGCCATAGTTTCATCTCTGAAAAGGACTCCCAGTCTGTCTCACAGCATGCTGACACTAAATAAACTATGTAGAATTTCAGGAGATCACTGCAGTGCTTTCTGCATGGAATTATTGTTTATTCAGTAATTCTGAAGGAAACATGAGGTTGTTTTATTTGTTGTGCTCCCTATTAGCAAGGCCTAATTTTTGGTCTGGGAGTGAGCAGACAATCCCACCATTCTTGTTTTTCTCACAATAGGTTGTTATATTGGTCTCTAAACTAGATTCTAGCATTCTCTAACACTGGTTTAATATTCGAGCACTTTATTTAGTCTTTCAAGGTTAACAGGTGTGTCAAATGGTTCTTTGTTAATAAACCAGTTTTACAGCAGAACAGAAATTAGTTTGCAGCATGAAGCATTTATTGCAGTTGTTGCTTTTCAGGAGAATATATGTGCAATAGGGAGTTTAAAGTGAAATTAAACTGGCGCGTTTTATTTTCAAATGCATGATGAATGAAACTGCTTCAACTTTCAGATCTCTGTCTTGGGAAGAATGGGTACAGCTTGCTTTCAAGAAATTCTTTTTCAGTAAAATATGCTGGGTCTGTGTTCAGTGTTCTCTCACTATGTATTCTGTTGTGCTTTAATTTTAACAGTTTGCATTTTTTAACACCTTTTATATTCAACCTAATGTCCTAATAGTCTGGAGAAAATCTCTGACCACCCCATAGCTGAAATCGCCTATTTAAACCAAGCTCTTGTCCTCCCTCTACAGGAGAATTTGCAGCGTTCAAGTAGCCACAGCACCATGGCAGCACCCACTCTGTTATTTAAGTCTTGTGTTCCTACAGTTTCTTAACATCAGAACTCTGTTCTGCTCCGCAAAACCTAAAGTAATTTAGAAAAGATATCCATAAGCTTAAAAGTGGAGCAGAATGGAACTGCCAGTCCAACACAAGTGGGAAAAAAAGTACCTTTTTGGGAACCAGAATCCTCTGCTGCCAGTGTTTCTCCTTCAACACAAACCACCACGTGCATTCGGAGACCCGCAGTGGCTGCCTGTGCCGTTGGCATCATTCCCAGGAGAGAGGAGAGGGCGCTCGTGGTTTGACTGCGGTGCACGGGCATGAGGGGATGGAGCTGCTGCTGCTGCTTCAACTTAGGAGACTTGCTTTGGATGGTCTGCCGGTCGGCTTTCTCCCTCTAACAACGTACCATCAGAGGCTGAATGTCTGATGAGTGCTCATTTAAAAGAATCCTCCTCCATTCTGATCTTGGGGTTTGTTTTTTTTCCTGGTGTACTCACTGATTTATGGACAACGCAGTATCCCCTTTTCACTGTATTCCAATGTCAGACACCTAAATCTGTCTATATTATTGGGTTTTATTCCAGTAAAATTGAAAGTATGGGGTGATGGGAGCTGGAGAAGATGTTACTTGAAAGGCAAAGTGGTTAATCTGAAGGAAAAGGGGATGCTGCTGCACCTTTTTTCGGATTTACTTTATCACTTCTTCAAAAAACAAACAACAACCACCAACCTTAACCTCTTCCGTTTCCAGTATTTTCTTGGTGTGTGCATATACAACATCTTTTAGAAGGATTAGGTAAATCCTTCTTTTGTTGGTCCAGCAACAAACTGAAGTTAAAAAAAAAAATGTAGCGAGATTGTCCTCTCTTTTATTTTGTTTTTCTTTTGTATCGTATGATACAATGTATTTATCAGAGATGCTACCACAGCATCTGAAGTCTGTAGAATTGCTGATACAGACTGTGAATGGAGTATGTACCTACTTTAAAAGTTTTATTTTAAACGAGGGTGCAGGTCAATGCCAGGTACCTTACCAATATGTAATGTTTTCATAAGTGGGGAAAAAAGTTCTCAGGTTGAATTGAATACAAATACAAAGCCCTCTAGAATTAGACATTCCGAAAATTATGTTTTGGTACTTTCAAGAGTGTTTTTTTTGTTTTTTAAAGGATTTTTATCCTGTTAACTAAACGTCCTCTGATAAGTGTGTGTGTAAATGTGGAGCACCTTGTCCTAATGGCAGGTTGTTAGATCAAAACAAAATGGTACTTGCTGGATCCACGCTGACTACTTCTCCTCTCATTGCTTTCTTCCCTCTCATCTCTTCCCTTCCGTTCGTCTTTCCCTGTTGTACACTTTGCAAGCTAGGATGAAGGTGGCAGTATCTCCATTAGAGTGCTTTGTTTTCCTGTCCTCCCATCCTGGTTTCTGAATAGTTGGTAGCTTTTTGACGAGTTACCCAGTCAGGGAAAAAAACAACTCAAAGTTCTGCACATCGTTTACCTCTCATAGAATATCTTGTGATGTGATCTGTTTGCGGAGTTCTCTGGTATGTGGTATTACATGTAAATTATTTGTACAGACAGAGGCAAGTCAGACCACATAAGAAAGAAATTCAAGCTCAGACAGAAGTTTTCAGAATTTTATTTGTATCTGCCCTGTACTACTCCAGGTGAGGCAGGACAACCAACCCCCTCCTCTGGCTGGGGGGAGGTGGGGAGAGATGTTAACCAAAATCGTGACAAATAAATGAAGGAGTTAAATGTGTGTGAATGTAGCGTCTGTGCTAAACATGGATGTATTGCGTGGGGACGCTGTCCTTCCCTCCCTAGAAGAGTTGGACTGTTCCTGACTGCAGAAGGGTGCTCCCAGGAGAAGGGAGAAACGCACATCAGTAGTGGGCCGTGCTTTTAAAACCCTGGAGTTCTGCAGTGTTGCTGGTAGTCTGTTCTGTTTGTCAGTAAATATTTACTGCGGTTATAGGGACCGGACTAATCTGAAGTGGGAATTATAATTGAAATACTGTGTATTCTTATTAATTCCACAAACATTAGCAAGACAGCAATAGTGAATGACTGAATAGTCACTACAAGAATGAAGTGATTCATGTTGGTACATGAATAGAACTGATTTTGTGTACAGGATGCATTTTAAAAACAAAACAAAAAAAAGCACAAATTTTTTCTTGTCTGCTGTGGGTCTTCAGATGCTGTAAGGGTTAGGGGTTTTTTTCCTTACTGAGATTGGCAGGAATTTAAATAGTAGCAATAGCCACTTTCCAGTGTGGAGTAGCTGATGAGTGAGTGGTGGGTGTGCAGACTGGTGAAATCGGAGTGCTCCTTGGTCGTCTTCGGGGGCCAGTGCCTAAGAGGTGGAAGGAGCCTGGGGCTGCTGGGGTCAGCAGGCAGGTGAGAGCATTTACAGAGGCAGACTCGCAGAGGGCGAAGTAGTCACTGCTCATTCTCCCTCCAACCCCTCTATGGGCCCTGGCCTCATTTGCACATGTCGGGCATACTGAAAATTAATATTCTCTCGAAAGAAACTGTTACTGGAGCAAGTATGTACAGGTGGTTCAACAGTCATTTGTTTCACCGAGCTTGTTAAAAGCCCTGGTTTCCTTCCACAAGGTCATGCTGGCAGAATATTGTCTGCTAAAATATAACTGTTAGGAATTTCATTCCATCTTTGCTTAAAATGAACTTATTTTTGTGAAGATTCATTACCCATTAGTCTACAATATGCTTTTTGAGCCCATAGGAAAAGCACAAGGAAAATGGCTATCCTTGTTCCATGCAAAGCACTTTATAAGTAACACGTGATCTTTGTGGGGTTTTTTTTATTGGGGTTTGTTTGTAGTTTTGTTTTCCTGTTTATTTTTTTTTCCCTGAGGAATGTGCAAGTTGTTTGGCTGCTGTTTTAGAGAAGTCCTTTCAGGATGCATTTCTACTGGTTTTCACATTTGTTTCCCTCCACATAGCTGTAGTAATGTGCATTTGTCTGTAAGAGGTCTCATGTAATACTCATGCAGAACTCTGGAAGAAATTCAATTTGTAAATAATTGGGATTATTTTTTTTTTCATATTTTCCTTCAGGAGTTTTTCTGGACGTCTTGCACGCCATCTGAACCAGTCTTGGTTATAGAAGTTTAGTGAATGGGGAGATGAGAGTAGACAAGAACTGAGTGCCCCATCCAGCAGTGGGATGAAGTAAAATGAAATGACCAATACCTTCATGTCCGTTACACCAGATTTCTTAAGCTTTTCTGTGGTGTCCCAGCCACAAGCACATGCCATAGTATGGGAATGTTAGCACATGTTTTGTGTGTGTGTGTTGGGACAAACATCTAGGCAGTCATACTACTTCCAGCTCTGCGGTATCTGGTATCTAATAATTATTTGTGAAACTACTAGAATCACAGAATGGTAGGGGTTGGAAGGGACCTTGAAAGATCATTCAGTCCAACCCCCCTGCTCTGTCACTCTCACAGTAAAAAAGTTTTCACTCATATTCAGATTGAACCTCCCATGCTCCAGCTTGCACCCATTGCCCCTTGTCCTGTCATTGGCTGTCACTGAGAAGAGCCTGGCTCCTTCCTCCTGACACTCGCCCTTTACAAATTTATAAACTTTAATGAGGTCTCCCCTCAGTCTCCTCTTCTCCAAGCTAAAGAGACCCAGCTCCCTCAGCTGCTCCTCACAAGGGAGATGCTCCACTCCCGCAATCACCTTTGTGGCTCTGTGCTGGACTCTTTCAAGCAATTTCCTGTCCTTCTTGAACTGAGGAGCCCAGAACTGAACACAATATTCCAGATGCAAATCTACCAGTGGCAGTACCGGATACTGTCAGTATCCAGTCCCAGCTATTCACATCTTTATTAACCACACAGACACCTTCCCCTGTGCTCTTCCTTTTCCATACAGTTAGAAGAGGGCTGTTAGCTATTACATCTTCCCTGTCAGTACACGATGGTTTCCTGCAGCATATTTGCTGAAATGTTGTAGTGAAGCTTAAGCCAAATCCTATGAGCATAGAGGCCTGGTTATTTTGAAAGTAATTTGTGTGTGAATTAAGTCCTACATGGCCCCAGATACAATTAGCCCGGTCGTTTCTTTTTTGCTAAACTCATGCAGGTCATTAAATGAATCCACTTCTGCTTTTTATGCTTACACAAAATAGTCTTTTCTTGTACTTGAATGCTCTAGCAGATGATGATGATGCAGAATGTTTGGGGCCAAATACTGCCATCTTATCATGGCTTCCCAACATTACTTGGACTTGTGTGTGTGCTCATTAGAGGCAGAATTTGGCCTTCATGACATAAAATGAATGAAATGCTGACTGTTGATGAATACCACATCCTTCCACAAATGCCCAAATTGAGGGGAAAAAATACACTAAAGATCACACGTAAATAGGTTTGCTTCTGTGTTTGCCTGGTGATGTAAATGCATCCAGCATTTTACAGAATGTCTGGGGAAGCCAGATCCCCAGAAACCTCACAAACAAGTACAGGTTGAAGTCTTGATAGCTGAAGGGGCTAAATTTAGGGAAGAAGCACGTAGGCATTTCACACTTTTGCAGCCTATAGATTTCATTCCCTTCTTGACTGTGAGTGCAGCATGTGTAGCACAACCTATTCATAGTACTGTAGACAGCGCGTCTCTGTTGAAAAAAGCATCACCAGTAGCACAACGCAATGGGCAGAGCTTCTAGGTACAGTCAAGGTCGGTTCAAAAGCAGCTGCATGAGTGGACTGTTACAGCATCACTTGGAAGGTGGTGGGTGATCTGGTTTTCTGTTACAGATTTTGCATAGAGGTTCATGAAACGAACTTTCTGTATCCTGCAGCCTTGTTGATACGTGTTTGCACTTTGTTTTGGCATGCATTTTAAACCTCTTTCTTCATTGCTTCATTACTTCTTACCTAGTAAATACAATTACCAGAAGAGCAGAGCAGAGCAAAGCAAAGTTGTTAAACTTTTCCTTTGCTTTTAAGTTCAAGGATGCTAACACAGAAGCTACTCAGCACCGTGACAACAGCAAATAACTAGGAAACTGTGGAAGGAGGAAGCTGTTTAAAAACTGCAGAAGAGAGAGTACACCAAGAGTGAATTCAAGTGAAAACAAACATACATCTTTTCTGTAGAAAAGAGAGCTACCACGGCCCTCTGTTAAATGGTTTACATAGGGATCCCCCCCAAACAGTCTTTGCAGTTTGCCAAATGATCATGTGCCTTTGCAACCTTAAAGTACAACAGAATGTAAACCAGGTGCTTTGTAACTAGAGCAGTGGCTTTGGTTTACTTCTGATGCAGTAGTTTTGTATATACTGTTACTATAGATAGGTAGTTTGGAGTTGGTAAACGTCCGTAAAGGAGGGCAGAGCGCGTTCCCCAAAATACCTAGGATCATTTCAGAGCTAGGAATTGAAGGATACCTAATTCAGTCACAATAAACCTGCTGCTCTACTGAAAGGTAAATGAGGTTAATTTAGTGTAAAAATAAGCAAGCCCTTCCTTCCCTCCATAGACACAAAGATCTTATTAAAGAAAGGTAATAGAAAGCTCTGAAGAGGCCCAAAGTTACGCTGTCATAGCGTCTTGGAATGAGACAGTGGATGAAATATGAGAGCTAGATGAGGAGAAATTAATGGCTAGTACTCATGTAATCAAAGTCCTCATATATCAGACCATACAATTAATTCCTTGGCCCAGAAAGTGCAATTAATTTTGTTTTCTGGAATCTCAGCAGGTTTCCTTAGTTCTTGCTTGGGCCTCTTGCAGTTTCTCAACAACGCAGTTGCTCTTCAGTGCTCACATGCTGATGGTGAATGTTACCTGTGGAAGATGGTAGGGGTCTTGTCAGCCGAGGGACAACCAGTATGTTTGAATTTGATCTCAAATTTCAAACTGGTTACGTAGACTTCTGGCAGTACATACATACGAGTGTCATATTTAACTTACTTGTCCATAAAGGACAAAGTAATAGGTTTTGGTATTAGTGCTTTTTCAGATCTTTTCTTCTTTGGGGCAAGACTTTGGGCATAATTGTAAATTACAAATTTAAGTTTAAATGCACTGTTCATACAAGTATCAGACCGATTTTCATTTGGTTTTGTTCCTTTTAGAAAGCAAAGTGTAAAAATGTTTCAGTGGTGTTCCAGGAACTATCTGGAATCCTTCCCCCTACCCCAGATTCTGCACTAAGCGTACATGTGAGAAGATGGTGTCTTGTCTGCTTTTTAAATCAAATCACAAAGAAACTATTTCCTCAAGAGAAGGGAGCTGATGGGAGGGTTTAGAAACTTCTGAACTACCTAAGCATGTGCTTCATAGCATCCCAGCAGCAGCGTGTTCAGCTCACCCGGCCTCCCTAAGAGCCAGCAGTGGCCTGAGTGGTTGTTTTGTCTGGTTTATCACATTGGCAGTGGCTGTGCTTTAGAATAAGCCTTGTGTGACATTCACTTTTGAGCGAGTAAAACACAAAAAGTAACTGTGTTTTCTTTTTGTTTGTTTGGGTTTGGAAAATGGTTGGGTTTTGTTCTGATAAATGTCATTCTGTGTTGCATTTGTGTATTCACCCTAGTTGAGAAGAAAATCTGTGTGTTTGGGAGTTCAGTGGAACATTAAGGAGGAGAAATGAAGCCCACGGTCTGGGCCTAGGGGGCAAAATGGACCAAACTTGGGTGTTGGGTTATTTTGGGATGGTCGGGGTGGGGGGG
>NW_010174656.1:0-4259 GCF_000695765.1 Mesitornis unicolor | reverse complement strand
GGGGGGGGGGTGAGAGGGCATAATTTAAATTAACTCTGTCTAAAATAAAATGTAAGTGCAATAAATGTGCTTTTTTTATTCAAAGCTGTGAACCTTTAGGGAAGGAAAAAAAAAAAAGAAAAAACTACAAATCGAGAAAAAAAATGCACATCATTCCTTCATGAGCCTTGTGTCCGACCTGCCTCCCCTTCCTGCCCCCTCTCCACTTCTCAACTGACAGAAACCTAACAGTGGCCAACTTGCATGTGTTGGCAACCCAAAATAATGTTGCTTTTCTTCTGATCTCATTTGTTGGGATTGAGGGAAGTCCTGCCTCCTATTTCTTGCCACCTGTGAAGTCCTGTTGGGATCCAGTGCTGACCTGTGCCACCAGAGCAGGATCTACTCCTATTTTGGGGGCAGGATCCAGTATGCTGCTCTTCCCAGCCCTTCATCCTCCGCCTGTAACTTCCCACCTCATGGTGAGTGTAGTGGTGGTCACCCAGGGCTGCACAGGTGACATTTTTCTTAAGTAACTGCAAAAGTAATCAGTCATCAGCTGCCTAATTGGGTCCCTTTTTCCCTTTTGTCGAAAGACACGTGCAGGCTGGCCACTGTTGTCTTCTGTGACTCTGCCTTGTTTTGAAGGAGCAGGTATATGTGTGTGTCACCTGTCGTGCATTGCTTGCACTGTCTCTTTCTTACGTGAGCGCAGGCCGCTTTTCCTAGATTAGGAAAGGTGCCCCGGTCTCTTGGGGGGGTTTCCACGAGAGGCGCAACGCGTATGTTTCGTTAAAAAGTGATGGAAGGTGTAGCACTCGGTAGTTGGACCCTGTGGGGGAGTAAGAGAGGACTGGCTTGTTTGAAGTGTATAGATTTACAGATCTATATCCTTTAAACTTGATTATTTTTATATATAGTCAAGACAATGGCATTACCTCATAATACAGAGGCTTGTTTATGAGAGGCAAAGTATCTAGTAAGGAGAGGAAAGGGAAATTTATATACAGAGTTGATTTCTTTTTTGTTTGTTTGTTCGTTCCTTAGTGCAATGAAACGTATGTCCCACCAATTTAAACTCTGTGCTAACACAACATTCCTTTCAGCTGTATTTTTTTTGACCACCAGAGGTTTGCAAGGGGCTTATGACTGCAAAGTAGAAGGTCCAGTCTGGTTACTTATAAAACAACCAATTGTGTTAGTGGAATTCCATAGCTGCTTTTAAAAATCTACAATGGAGTAATTGTTTTGAAACTTGTATTTATTTTTTAATTCATCACAAAATGTTTATTTTCGGTTTCCTGTTACATAGGTCATGGCAACTCCCCTTCTTTCCTTCTCAAGTTTCCCCTGTAATTGCCAATACAACTTCTTTTTCTTGTTTGTTCCTTCCCCTTTTACTTTCGTTGTCCTTTCATTTGTACTTTGGAGTTTTTCTCATGTAAATTTGTACAATGGGAAATATTGTCCAGTTTGGTTAGAGAGCATGGAGACTTAAAACATATTAAAATTTGATAGCTGAATTCAGATTGAAGAAGACTATTTCTGTGTAAAGTTATTTAAAGAACTCTGTATTATATAAAAGGCAAAAAGTTCTATGTACTTGATGTGAATATGAGAATACTGCTATAATAAAGATTGACTGCATGGAAAAGTCTGACGGAGATCATTTATCGTGTAATTCACAACTGCTCCTCACCATGGAGTTACAGAGGTGCAACTAGGGTGGTTTAATGAGACTGAAAAGCTTACCACCCGGGGCGGCCAGAGAATAACCCAGCTTTCAACTTCACCTTTCTTCTGCTGGACCACTGCTTCCTTGACTTAGCCCTAAGGCGTTTTTACCTTTGCAGAGGGCTTAACCACACAAGGTTTATTCTGGACTTTGGTAATACTAACAGGAGATCCCTCTCACCCTGGGAAAGCTTGGCACCAGTTGGTCTGGGTTCTTTTCAGGGCAACTTGGTGGCAAGACTTCAGTAAAATGTTTTTAAGTTACCTTCTCTGCAGTTCTAACACGGACAAGTTTTACTTCCCTCCAACCTTTTTAGCATTTTTTTGGCAGAGCTTTAATAAGATTCTTACCTACTGTGCATTCATGGATGTTTTAAGTCCCTCACTGAACATGCCTATATCACCTTACTTCTTGAAGGGCAGTGTATTGTATATCAAACAAACATGACAGAAGCTCATGCAGACTCAACGTACCCCACCTCTAAAGCTGTAACGTTCATTCTCCAGAAATCCTACAGCACTGAAAAACAAAGTACAATTCAGCTCAGAGGTTGTTTGCAGTTAACTTTTATTGAAATAAGGACCGAGGAGCCAAAGCTTTAGTTCCAGGGCCCTCTTTAGTTCCAAGTACCTGCAAGTAACAGAAGAGAATCCTGAGAGCCTTTTCACCCACCTTTTTCCCCACCACTGAGAGCAAGGAAAGACCCCTGGATGGTGCCTATGCTGCTTCCAGCAGCAGCTGAAGCTGTTAAGTTTTACAGAGCCACAGTGCGACACAGCAGCTTAATAGTGAGGGTATTTAAAGAATTAGAAATTAGCAAAAAGCCCCAAACCTTTAAGGGGTGAATTGCACAGTTCTTTCTCTAGTAACAGAGAGAGCGAGCATGTCCTCAAGGTTAGGTAGTGCTAGGTCTAAAGAACAGCGTGTGGAAAATAATTTTGAACTGGTAGCAATTAAGCTACAACTCATCAAAAAGTAATTTGTTAAACTGGAGGCTTATGTTGCCCAAACTCCAGTACCTGGATGCGAGTATTCAGCAACCCAAGAAAAGAGTGCATCAAGGCAGTAAAAAGAAACAGGGCAAAAAATCTGTACAAAGGAGATTTGGCACATTTACCTCTGGAAGTGCATAAATAACTGCTAAAAGTAGGGTACTTCTTGGCCAGTAAGCACAGCCAGGTGTGATGCCCTGACACTGCACCACAGCCAGGAGCTTTGAAGCAAAGTTACTGCAAGTCCTGTGTGTGCACTTGTGACGGGGTTTGTTGCTGTTCAAAACGCAGCTGCAGAATGGGAACTGCTGTACAGGCATGTTTTGAAGCTCCAAGCACTTAACCAGCTCATAAGGCACTATGAAGGGAAGGTTTCAGGCAAATCTCCCCTGCCCCCAGGTTGCCAAAGGTCCTGCTGGTGTCAGCAGGCGCAGCAGTCCCCAGGGGCAGCCAGACTTGTGCTGGCAGGGGGGGCAGGGGGCGTACCTGGTGTGCTGCCAGCAGTGCCGGCACTGGTGGCTGGAGGCACCTATTCCGCATCATCCGGAGGGATCCCCAGCTCCTCGTCCGTCCAGGCCGAAGGGTCGGGATAGGGGAAGTGGCCCTGGGAGAGAGGCACAGTCAGAGCTCAGCCAAGGTCCTGGTCCCTGGTCCCCACCCACCACCGCTGCCACGCCAGCCTCACCAGCACCATGTCCGAGTTGTGCCAAAAATGCCAGAGGATCCAGAACCACATGAAGCCACTGAGGGCCTCACTCCGGATCACCTGCGCCCGTGTCACCTCCGGGAACTGCCGGTACCGCGGCTGGATGTGCACCCCACCACCAGCACTGCAACAAACAGGCAAGTTAAGGCCGAGTGCCTGGTCCTGCACTTGGATCACAACAATCTCAAGCAGTGCGACAGGCCTGGGAAGGAGTGGCTGCAGGGCTGCAGAGCTGCCCAGAGGAGAATGACCTGGGGGTGCTGATCAACAGCCGGCTGAATGTGAGCCAGCAGTGTGCCCAGGTGGCCAAGAAGGCACACGGCATCCTGACCTGCATCAGGAATAGTGTGGCCAGCAGGAGCAGGGAAGTGATCCTTCCCCTATACTAAGCACTGGTGAGGCCACACCTAGAATACCGCGTTCATTTTTGGGTCCCTCACCACAAAAGGACATTGAGGCACTGGAGTGCGTCCAGAGAAGGGCAATGAAGCTGGTGAAGAGTCTGGAGCACAAGTCTTATCAGTGGCGGCGGAGGGAGGTGGGATTGTTTAGTCCGGAGAAAAGGAGTCTGAGGGGAGACCTTATCACCCTCTACATCTACCCGAAAGGAGGTTGTAGCGAGGTGGGGTTTGGTCTCTTCTCCCTGGTAGCTAGTGACAGGACAAGGGGTAATGGCCCAAGTTGCACCAGGGGAGGTTTACTTTGGATATTAGGAGGAATTTCATCACTGTAAGGGTTGTCACGCACTGGAACAGGCTGCTCAGGGACGTGGTTGAGTGGCCATCCCCGGAGGTGTTTAAAAGGCAAGCAGGTATCGTGCTTAGTGACATGGTCTAGTGGCAGACTT